>NW_017309385.1:47902-52623 GCF_000935625.1 Nanorana parkeri
TGGGGGGGGGGGGGTGTAGATGATTGATCTCCAGCCACACACCATTGAATATGATTGTACCACCTCTGAGGATTGCAGTACGAGGACACGGGCCGGCAGTCACATGACATCAGGTTGGCTCTAGGAGATTGTACAATCAGATTGGAAGGTGTGCGGTCAGAACTGCATCAGACAGGAAAAGTCCCGCCGTCCCCGGCCAGCCTCCGCCCGCCAACTACATCTCAACCCTCTAAATCTCCATCTCAGGAGAAGTGTTTATAATGGGAGGAACCCGCCGGCTGAGGTTGACAGCCATGATGAATATTTGTCCCCGTCCATCGCTTTCCTCCGGACATTTCCTGATCATCTGTTTATGAGGACGCCAATCCCGCTGTGACCGCCACATCCTGGACCCGAGCCAGACCCTGGACAACACTCCGAGCCAAGGGAGCATTTCTGTGAAGGAAGAGGAACTCCGGGCAAAGAAAAAGGTCATTCTGTCCATCAAGTCCTGAGATTCACACAGCTCTGTCATGCTGAACAGCCCTCCCTGGCAGGGGAGCAGACCGGATGTCTCTCTGCTGCAGTTAATACTTACACGCCCTGTCCGTCCCCCAGCCTGTGATTGCGCAATGAAAGGAGAAGCAGCAGACTCATGAGCTCATCTCTCCGTCACTCTGCTTTTGGCTCCTATAAGCTCTGCAGCACACCTGATTGGCTCCTCGTGCTGCTCCTCCCTCTCCCAATCTGAGCTCTGCTCTACAGGGACTACAAGAGGCTGATACCAAGTCAAATTCAGATCATTAAATACATTTAAAGGAGAACTATGGGGTCAGGGCTTTTCCTCATAGTTCTCCTCAGGGTAACGGGACACAGACTAGCGTCCTCCCGTCACCCTAGGCTCAGTATATAGGGAGCTACAGCTCGCGGTATACTGAGACGCCGCAGCCGGAGCAGATCCCGACATCGATGTCGAGATCCGCCCAGCTGCGTGAGTGACAGCTGGCTCTGCCTATCCAGTCAGCGCTGGCGGATCGGAGCGGGGAGGGGGGAATCCAGCCCCTCCCCTTTCCCGGCAGAGCTCCGTGACAGGATCGAGAGGTGAGCGAGCGCCGGTATGTGTTCGCTCACTTCCCGATCTACTGAGCCGACCTGTGACAGACTATGAGGTGAGAGGAAAGCCCCTCCCCGCTCCGATCCTCCAGCGCTGACTGGCGGAACGGACGGGGGAGGGGGGCGAGTACAGCTGGCTCTGCCTCTAGATAGGCGGAGCCAGCTGTCACTCACGCAGCTGGGCGGATCCCAGGGCAATTGTGCTCGCGGTATACTGAGCTTAGGGTGACGGGAGGACGCTAGTTTGTGTCCTCCCGTCACCCTAAGGAGAACTATGGGGGAAAAAGCCCTGACCCCATAGTTCTCCTTTAACCCCTTAAGGAGAAGAGTTTTTTTTTTTTTTTCATTTTTGCACCCATGATATAATCCACATTTTAGACCTGAAAATTACTTAAAACCACCAAAGATTATATATTTTCTGAAAGCCGAGACCCCGCAGTTGCAAATTTTTATGTTGTACGATATTAGTGTAACCTATTATCAACCCAAAAATATAGTGAAAAACACACTTAAGTTAAACTTAGTGCCCCAAAACACAATTAAATACCCATTTTTGGTAGAATATAAAAGATGAGTAAATAGATACCCGACATGCCCGGGTTACAAATTGTGTGCGTCCGTGAAACGGCGACAACATTCAGTACCCCAAAAAGTCCATAGACGACGTTTTAAAAGCCCCCCACAAGCAGAGCTCATTTACAAGTAATCTCAGCGATGTCACCAAGACCACTTGTAATAACACTGCAGGTCCCCCCCCGTCGTGTACTTCTCTCCCCTCTTCTTTTTCTTTTTTTTTTTAATCTTTATTTCTTTTTCATTTCAGAGTTTATTTACATTTTTCAAATATTTTTTAACCTTCTTTTTTACTTTTGTCACTATTTTCTATTCGGTACCACGGAGGTACTGAGCAGAACAACCGAGCCGAATGCCGCTCGGCGGGATTCGGCTATTCACTCGCTGCTGTTTGGCCCCTATGAGAATATATGAGAGTAAGGGGTGAACTGCAAGGAGTAAGCTGCCCGGAACTTCGGCTCAGCCAATCCAGATGTTGGATCCGCTGAGTCGAAGTCCCTCTGCACTGCATGCAGTGCAGCCGAAGGTAGCCGATGTGTGGCTGAAATCAGCCGTACTGAGCCGGAGGGAATAGCCGAATGTTGTTCGGCTCGCTGCACTTCGGCTGGGTTATATTATCGGCAGCTTTGTGAATAACTCCCTTAGTTTACTTTTTAACTCTTTTTACTATGTTACTACAGACGAGGTTTCTAAACTTTACTCTGACACCCATCTAACCACCAACCCCCTGGACCCCGTCCCCTCACTACTACTCCTGTCACCCTCTTTCCCTTTTCTACATTCCCCAATTCACATCTTCAACCTCTCCCTCTCTACTGGGCATCTTTCCCTCCCCAGTAAAACACAACTGGTCACCCTCACACTAAAAAAAAAAGCCCTCACTGGACATGCTCCTTCAATGTTATTTCAAACTCTAACTCCTCCCCTCCTCTTCCTGTAGGTGTTCCCCATGGCGGTGCCCTTTGATCCCTTCTCATCTCTATCTTTACCTTCTCCCTTGTTCATTTGATTCCCAGCCCTTCAGTCTCCTTTCCCTTTACTAGTTTATGAACTGACCTACCGAGCTGAATGTCACACCGCTTCCTAAAACTCAACTCATAATATTCCTCCCCACCATATCTCCTCCCCCAACGTTTAGTTCAAGATTGATAGCACCACTAGCAGTGGCCCTCCTCATGCCGGGGTGGTAGGGGTAATCCTGGACTCTGACCTCTGCACCTTGCCCCACTTCAAATAACTGCCCAAATGTTGCCACCTTCACCTCTGTAACATTTCCACACTACGCCCCTCCTTGACCAATGACGTCACCAAGATACTAATTCATTCCATTGTTATCTCTCGCCTTGACTAATGCAAATCTCTCCTCACTGGCTGACCTCTCTACAGGCTGTCCTCCCTTTGGTCTATCATAAATGCTGCTGCCAGACCCATCCACCCAACCAAGCGCCTATTGTCCGCCGTCCCTCTCTGCCTATCCCGTCACTGGGTTCCGGTCACCAATGAACACATTTCTAAATACTAACGCCAACATGCAAAGCTGTTCACAACTCTGCCCTGAGCTACATCACCATGCTGGTCTCCAAATATCATCACCCAAACTGTCCTCTCCGCTCCTCCCAAGGCCATTCCTACCAAACACATATCTGAAGTCTATATTTGGAATATTCTGGGTATAGCTGGGGATAGCAGGCTGGGGGAAGGGGGTTCCGGGAATGTGGGGCTGTCACGTACCTTGGTGTGAGCCCAAAGTGACGAGGAAGGTCTTCCCTTGCTGCTCTCGTCTGAGCCCCACTGGAGAGGGAACAGTAGTTGTACAGACAGAGAGTGGCACGAGTGCCTGTGGCTGGTATGACTGCTGGACACACTGGATAGGCTGATGCTGACAACAGGACGCCAGAGGCAGCTGGTGGTCGATGGCAGACCAGACGACGATACTTGTGTGAGAAGCTGAAGCGTAGTCAGGAACAAGCCAGATCGGCAACATACGGTCAGCGTAGGGTTGCCACCTTTTCTTCAAGCGAAACCCGAACACTCAAACGACGAGCAGACATTTTTTTGGGAGAATGAGTCGCGGCTTATTCATATGTAAATAGCTCCGCCCATTCATATGTAAATATCACAGTTAAGACTATTTTCAGTGGGGGGCACGTAGCCCTTATCTTAACTTTGGTTGCCCTTGTCTGCCTGACATTCTGTGTCCGGGTTTCTTCTGCGATGAAACCTGGACACAGCACTGTCCGGGTGAATCCTGGACAGGTGGCAACCCTAGGTCAGAGTGGTAGATAAGCAGGTGACAGAAGCAGCGTCAGGAACAGGCCGGGTCATACACTAGCGAGCAGAATGGTGCCGGATCGGTCAGGGACGAGCCGAGGTCACAAGGCAGGCAGCAAGCAGGCAGGGTCAAGAATCAAGCCGGGTCAGACAGGTATCAGGAGCAGAAACACAGATGCAGAGTACAGCTGAAGATCTCTCTTTAAATAGCCCGTCTGGCGCCAAGGACATGCGTGTGCACGTTGTTGCGCGCGTACGTGTACGATTTCGTGCATGCGCATTACTAGTGGCATGGCGCCGATTACGCACATAGCGTGCAGCGATCCGGGCAGAAGCTGCACTATGGTTGCTGACTGATGTACCCTGACAGGGGCTGTGGTTTTGGATTGTTTTGGCGTACTCTCTTTTGACATTTCCGTAGACTTTTAGGACGATGCGGTAAAGCCTTCTACTGAGATAAAAGAAGCTCACAGACTTCACTATTAAACTGTTTTGCCACCGGCCAATTTGCCAAATTTTGGGGCTTTAGTTTTTTCTGTTAAGAAAAAACTTTCCAACACCTTTTAGACCTGTTGTGGCTGCTATTTCCACCATGTATGGTGATTCTGTCCTATCACTGCTGGATACAAAAATGACCTGAACAAACTCATCTAACATCAGCACCTCACAAATGTGCAAACATTCCCACATATAGCCTAAGTCTTGTAGAACCCTTGCCAGAAAAGGGTGGGGCTGTTACAGCTATAAAGGGAGACAGCCCCATCTTGATGGTCAATGGGGGGGGG
>NW_017309385.1:52782-65222 GCF_000935625.1 Nanorana parkeri
GGGTGACTCTATTTTAAAGGCCATAATTATTGACCATGGGGCAGGTAACCTCCATATTAATGGCCATGGTGGCAATAGGGAATTACTCCATATTAATAGCCATGGGGTGGGGGAGAACTCAATATTAATGTCCATGTAGGGGGGGGTGGTAACTCTATAATATTCCGTGGTTTTGGAATGTTATATCCAACAAGCTCATATAGGTGTGGTGGTCGGAGCTCCATAGACTTTTGACCATTTTACACACCATTGGTTGGCGTTTAGCGGACACGTTTCTACCCATCCAATCTCCCCAATCTTCTCCCTCATCCAATCTGTTTGTAAGACTCACCCATGACTATACATAAATACTAGAAGATCCGAGTGATGAAGATGATGTGATTATCATTGTTTATTTCTATATCTGGCTTATCTCCAACACACAAAACTCAGACCGTCCAATTATAATGATGTCGGGGGAGGTGCTGGTCCGTTGGGCTTTGTAGACCTCGGCTGTCCTCGGGAAAGCAGACCGCTGATAATTCTCAGCCGATATTAATATAAACCGACTTCAGCGCCGCAGGAAGAGCGAACGCTGGACGGGGGGAGATGGAGATCTGCTCTCTCATTATTCTGGAAGGATAAAAGGAAGAATCCCATCCAGTCTCTTTATTGGACGTACGAAGGTAACGCAGGACATAGAATCCGGTAATACTAAGTGAACGGCCGGCATCTGGGGTCGGCTTTATGAAAGCTCTGATTGGAGGAAATTATTGTTTCCATATAATTGTGGAGCTGTAGCAGATGTGGAATCCTTCCTGTGACATAACGCTGAGCCTGTTCTAACAGTGATACTGAATCCAGCCCGTCTGGTACCATCACGTCACAGTCACATTCACTGAGATGACATTTTTTCCCCATTCTGGTGTTTGAACAATAAGTGAAGCTCCTGAATATCTGCCGGATTTCATACATTGTGCTGCTGCCACCTGATTGGCTGATTAGATGATCAATAAGCGTGTGTACAGGTCTTTCTAATAGATGCTCATTGAGTGCAGTATTGTGTAATGAAGAGACTTGGGTCGCTATGTACTTCACAATGCGTACGTCTTTATAATGTAATCGATTGATTGTCTATTGATTACCAATCACCTGATAAGTCTATGCACAGTCCGCAATGGAAGCACTGAATATGTCATGTTGAACAGCCAATATAATGGAAAAGTAATGGTGGAAAAAACTCTTGTGGGCTTACCCAATCATTTTTGATTACACAGTCCCTGGGATTACGGTTGTGGCAGAGTCATTTTCCTACATAATTTGTGGTGAAATCCGGTGAAATCCCTCTTTGTCATCTCAGAAAGTTGGAAGGTATGTGGTGAGGCCGGGGGAGGTGTGAAGATCATGAGATCTGACGAGAATCAAACTTAGTGGGGGATTCATGTGATACACAGTGCCACCCCCATTTCCCAAAATTCCCAAATCAGCAACAAAACAATCATCAATCAGGTCTATTGTGTGAGGACGGGCAAAGTGGAGAGACGCATCCCGACCAGAACACAGGATAGCTTCAAACCAGATTGAAACAACACAAAACAGGTCATCATAAGTCCCATTGTCATAAACCCCATTAGCGGGATTTTTCTGAATCCATAGTCTGCCACTAGCAGTCATAGACTTCCATTAGCCAAATCAGGTTTTAAAATGCCCGGCCTGGTATGTGACTCCCCAATACACATCTGTGATATGGTTTTTTCGAACCTCTCAGAGCTAAGTCTCATGCAATATCTCGCCACACCGTGCTGGAAGAGTAATTTCATCTCTACATTCTCTAACCAGAAATTAATCAATCCTTGCCTATGTGAGGGCCACCAGATTTTACACTCTGTACATTCCTGTCTGGTCGTGGTAGCGAGTGTCACAGACATTTTCCAAAGTCCAGAATTGCTACAGCAGATGCTGGGAAAGATGCTTATTTACATGAATACACAAGATGGTGGCTGTTGTTTATTTGATTAAAGGGATAACTGCAGAGTTATTCAAAGCCAGTGACAATCACTCTTACTCAGCTGGCACATAGATTGTAGACATGTGCGATTCGTTTCGTTACGAATCGAAATTCGTACGAATTTTCCTGAAATTCGTAAATCCGGAAGCATCCGAAATCCGGATTGCAGTTTCCGAATTATATCCGAAATACGAAATTCCATTAACGAATTTCGGATCCGAATTTCTTTGAAACGGGAACTAATATTACCCCCGTAAATGAGGAACAACGTGACAAGATTTTTTTTTAAATCCGAAATCCGGATCCGCTGCTGCTGAGAGTCGCATTACAATACACAGGCAGGAAATACGAAATTCCGTTGACGTATTTTCGTTCCGTTACGAACATTCGTTATATTGAAGGTAAAAAGCAAAGTACATTTATATTGGAGTTGATGAGTTTTTTTTAAAGTCCGAAATACGAAATTCAGATCCGGAATCCGTTAACGGAATTCGTATTTCGGATAAAAAAACAACGACCACATCGACTCCAATATTAACAAAGGTATTTTTGCTTTTTAACTTCATCATAATGAATGTTCGTAAAGTTACGAAAATGTGCCGAAACTAACGAAAATCCGTATTTCGTACCAATCCGAATTGGGTTTCGGACACGAATTACGAAATTTCAGACTCTAAGGTTTGTTTTATCCCATTAGGTGACAAAGACCCTCCAGTATATTTATCCCCCATAGAGAGCTGTGGACTCCGGTGTAGAAGACAATCAGCAGAGGAATGAAGGACATCAAAGTCAATGCCACATTCTATCCCACGTCATTCATCCTGGTCGGGATTCCTGGACTAGAAGGAGCTTATAACTGGGTAGCTGCTGGTGTTTGCTTTTGCTGGGAAAGATAGTGCTGGCTTTGCTGGGAAACATAATGCTCCTGACAATCATCTCAGCATCTTCTGTCCTCCACAAGCCTATGTTTATTTTCCTTTCCCTGTTGGCCTTAAATGACACCCTTCTGTCCACAAGCATAGCTCCTAAAATGCTGTCTGTCTTCTGGTTCCACGAGGGACACATTAGTTTTGTGTCATGTCTCCTCCAGATGTTCTTCCTCCATTCTTTCTGCAGCTTTGAGTCGGGCCTTTTGCTTGGAATGGCGTTTGACCGTTATATTGCCATCTGCCAGCCGCTCAGATATGGGTCCATAATAACCAACATCTTCATCGTCAGGCTGGTCATCATCATACTGCTCAGAGCGGTGGCTTTGGTTGGTTCTTGCGTAGTTTTGATCAATAACTTTCCTGCATTTAAAACCAACATTGTGGCCCATTCGTACTGTGAACACATGGCGATTGTGAAACTTGCTGCTGCCGACATCAGAATAAACAGTGCTTTGGGGTTAACGGTGGCATTCACAATCCTAGGAGTAGACCTGATGTTTATCCTGGTGTCCTACTGCGCCATCTTCCATGCTGTCTTCAGACTTCCATCCAAAGACGCCCGACTGAAAACCTTCAACACCTGCATACCTCATGTGTGCGTCTTTCTAAGTTTTCATGGTCTGGCACTCTTCACTTTCCTGTCCCACCGGTATGGTGGTAAAAGAATTCCACCTTATGTTCATATAATGCTAGCAGATACCTACCTTCTAGTTCCACCCATGCTAAACCCAATGATTTATGGGGTGAAGACAAAGCTGATCCGGGAGCAAGTCTGGAAAATGTTACAGAAATATCAAAGCTCTCTATCAAAGGGACGGAATCTGTAGAGTTGATGCATGTTCATCCCACGCTCTGCAGACTCCTCCACAAACTTACTGATAGGTTAGATAGGTAGGTTCACCCAAAATTAACCCCAAGTATGCTTGACTGCGGAGGGACATGTAAGCTCCTCTGTACAGAGACTGATGTGACCGGCTCATTGTTCTTCATACAGCACGGTGTATAAAATGTGTGACTGTGGGGGTTGGATTTTGGTTATATCTACAGTATATAATGTACACTGTTAAACTGAGGGCGTGTCTTGATGCTCCTCGACAAACAATATTTACTTCTGGCTCCCAGCACATTACACTTTGATTGTATCATCCATTAGGTTTAGGTAAAATGCTTCCAAATAAAATTATCTTTCAGTTCAAAAGAATTGAACACGTGTGGTCGGCTTCACAGTCCAATATGAAATGTTCCACATGTTCCCATCATATCCAGAGTCTAACAGAAATATCAATCTATCTATTTATTAATAACATAAGACGGGGAAACAGAAATATAACTAGTCACAAGGGTTAGGGTTAGGCACCGGGTGATAGGAATCCCTGCCGCCCCGAAGCCGAGCCTCAGTTGGCCTTGTGGGAAATCCGGCCCTGTGTACTTCAGAGGTTTTCTGGATCTGTCAATACTTCCAGCTAATACCACTACTTAGGGAAGAGAGTTCCACATTCTTGCTGCTCAGAGCATAAGGAGCCCTCTCTCCAATTTTACAATAAATCTCTTTTCCCAACCCTAAATTGTGGCCGTGTGTCCTCCTCAGAGACCTGAGACTGAACAAGCTGTTACCAGCTTTACCATCACCATTGATTAATGTGTAGACGGCCATCATGTCTCCTTCTAAGCCCCTCCTTTCCGAGAGAAATACCTTTCCATTACTCATAGCTGAGGTCCTCAAGCCCCCTTATTAATTTTGTTGACTTTTGCTGGACCCTTTCCAATTCTAGGACAACCCTCCTGATGATGGGAGACCAAATCTGTATTAAAAATGAGGCCCAAACATGGACTATGTTGCTGCTCAGCTTTCCCAGATAGCCCATTGGTTCCAGAACAATAGTCCTCAGAAGGCTCAGCTTTTGGGATTTCCTTCTCCTCCGGGTTCGCTACAGTTGCTGTATGAGTTGCTTGAGAGGAAATTAGATAGGGCCCCCAACTCTTCCCAAATTTGTGTCCAAGCCTCCTGTATTTGGGATTGATCTGCAAAGCATCACTTCAAATCCTTTCACTTCCATGTACCTCTTGGGGTTCTATCTAAACTGCAGAAGGTTCCGGATTTTGTGTTTTGGGTCACAGAGTATCTGAGGAAACTCTTAAATCCTTTCCTTTATTATCTTCTCTACATGGGCTGACACGTCATCATAATTTTCGCTTCTTACAACTTCAATATGCATTCTGTGCTCAATTTCCTGACCCCGCTCCTGTTGTCGATAAGTCTGATCTTGCTGGAGCAGTGCGGGGTGGCCACAGGAAGGGGTGTTACCTAACTTATAATACCACTTTCCATAACAAGATCTACAACAGGGTCCCTCAGCATTCCCCCCCCACACCTTGTAAACTATTGATGTTAGGCTGACTGGTCTGTAGTTCCCCGGTATACATCTACGCCCTTTTTTGAAGATTGGAACCATATCTGCACTTCCCCAAGCAGTCGGTACCATTTCAGTCATTAAGAGTCTTTACAAATCAGAAGGAACTTGTGGGTGTAAGCCATCCAGCCCTGGTGACTTGTTTATATTTTGCTTCTCCAGTCAGTTTGCACCCCGTGTTCTGACAACCATCGAGGTACTTCCCTTGCATTACCATTACATGGTATTATAATGACTTTTCCTTCATAATTCCTTCTTTATCTTGTGTATAACCTGAAGAAATGGATGTAGTAAGTATGTTATTCTTATCCATGTCCTGTGTGACCAAACTCCCAATTTCATCCTCCATGGGGCCTACTTATCCTGTCCTTATCGTTTTACTGTTGATACATTGCCTGTCCAAAAAAAGTCACCTCCTGGATTTAGCTAAGCATATAGGTCAGAGCCTTCCATTGGATAATAGGTCTAGGTTTAGCAATTCTATGTCCCCAAAAAATGCGGTCAGCTGTCTACCTGAATGTACGGAATGATCAGGTTTTTCCATCAATGGATTTTTTATTTCCTGATGGCACATTGGGCATATTCCTAGATGACAATGCAGGGATTCATCGGGCTCAAATTGTGAAAGAGTGGTTCAGGGAGCATGAGACAGCATTGTCACACAAGTATTGGCCACCACCAGACCTGAACCCCATGGAGAACCTTGGGGATGTGCTGGAGAAGACTGTATGCAGTGGTCTGACCTCCCATCATCACTACAATACCTTGGTGAAAAATGAATGTAACTCTGGATGAAAATAAACCCTTAAAACAATCCAACTTCTCCTCTATGTTCTTTGTTATGAATATTTGGTCCCATTTAGTCTCACATAGCAAGGAGAACAACTTGAAGTTGGCTTATTTGGAATTTAGAGTTCTAGGGGCACCCTCGTGTCTCTCTATCCTGTAACATAAAGTGTAATTACACTGTGGTGACTATTGTCTATGTTGTCCCCAACTTGTAATGAGCTCTGTGCTATTAGAAATAACCACATAGAGCAGATAATGTTTTCTAGCTGGACCCTCTACCATATGACCCAAAAAAAAGATCATGTAGTGAGTTCAGGAACAGGCTAGCCTTAGTGGAGTGTTTAGGGTCATTTGTCCAACCAGTCCTGGGTAATTGAAGTCCCCCATAATAATAACAATACATTATATCCACCAGTGAAAGAAGACGCCTCTCTTCCTCCATAATGTGAGGTGACCTGTACCATACTACTATAAGTCATTTACTATTGGTAGCACTCGTATGCAACTCCAGCCATAAAGACTCAACTCCATCACAGCCCTCCTTTGATATCCTCTCTCACATCCTCTTGTCCATTTCCTATAGAAATACCCCACACACAGACCTCCTCTATGAACCCTGTGCCTGTTAAAGAGAAAGCCTAACCTTTCATATTCGCAGCCCAGCCTTGTAGGTCCATCCAGGTTCCTGATATTCCCACAAGCCTGTAACAGACTTACCCGTCCTCGGTCCAGCGCTGTCTGGCGGGGCCAATCACGGCCAGCTCGGCCGTTAGCTCCTCCCCTTCAGGGCCGTTCAGAATGGCCGAGCCTAAATCCTCCTCCAATATAAAAGGTTCTAGCTCATCCACTTTATTTGCCAGACTTCCAGTATTTGTGTACACGGCTTTTCATTTTGTTTCAGTACCTATCTTTTTATTATTTCCCGCCCTTATATTGCAATTTGTAATTGTTAGATTTCCTGCTTTGGTTTGAGGGTTAGGTCGGGTTTAAGGTTGGGTTTAGGTAAAATTATTTCCTCACTGTCTGGTTAATGACCTGCATCCCCCCCCCTTCATTTTTCCCACCTCTATACCCTGTCTCCGCATTAGTTCCTGGCCACTATAGGTTTAATTCTCTTCATATCCCCCCCCCCCTAAGACTCTAGTTCAAAATCTCCTGCAACCTTCCAGCCATTTTGTCCACCAACAGAGCTGCCCCCACCTCATGTGGATGCCGCCCATCCAATATGCACTATGACAGGTCTATCAACTCTGGACTGGCCTCTCCAATGCTTTTCACCCTACTCCATCTTCTAACTGTCACTGTAGCTTTCCAAACCTGGATACTGCACCTCCATTTCCCCACCCTCCTTTATGCTGGTCCTGACAGCACCTGATGTTTAAGGTCCAGGCACCATTCCATGTTGTTAATGCTCCGCAGAGTTGCCAGTTTATTCTTTAGATCAAGAATCTGGGCTTTCAAACAAACAGTTAGCTCACATCTTACACAACAGGGAAGTATAGGCATCATCAGAATTTACCTGCTGGTTGATGTAGCACCTACACGGCCAGTTCCCGTCCAGCCTGTCAATCAACCTCATTTTTCAGGGCTCGGAGCAGCATACATTGCCTGGACATTAGGTTCATTTCCTAGTCCCAGGCTGTAGTCCATGTGAGTTCCTGAGTTCCTTTTACTCCTGTTACTGATTTTAGCTTGTATTTGACTACACTCGATCATCACCCACCCTAAGCTTTTGTCTGTCCCTGTTTCTGATATTGCCTGTTGATGTGAACCATGCTATGGTTCTATCTCAGTTTAGCTGCCACCTGGCAGGTGTGCTTGAGGGCTACAACCTGGTACACCCACCAGGAAAGTCCATCACTCCTTTTGGGGTTCTCTGGGGAAGACTTGCTGGGTGTGCTAGGACACTGCACCTTGGCCTTTTTAAGGACTCACACCCTGTCCAATGTGCAGATACCACAGAGGGTCCTCTATATCATTTGTCCATGCGGTTCTCTCTGTGTTTCAGAAATGGCCTTTTTACCCATTAGAGACATTCCTCTCTCTGCTCTGACTTACATGGTGGTATGCCTTGTAGCCAATACCTATCATCTCTGAAAGGTATCGCATTTATTTTATTTTTTTCTTCAAGGCTTCCCTCTGAAAACATTCTTTTATTCCATGGATGGTATTTGGGGTGTTTCTTTAACCTTTTTATTAGATGTTTCTGTTGTTAGCGCCTTGGGGTGCTCAAAGTGCATCTGTTCCTGGAACTGCCGCATTAGTTGGTGGTAGAGTCTAAGCTGGTGGCTTTAGCTTACAAGAAATCCTTTCTTCATTTTTTTTTCGCATAGGGACCTGGTGGTACCTATGGAAGATTAGCCCTAAGGCCTTCTTCTCTATCAAAAGTACCCAACGTGCATTGCTGTCCCTGCTTGTGAGCAGAGCTAGAAAGGAAACTGGCTGTTATGTGCTCTTGAGGAAGAGGAGGACGATGAAGAGGAGGAAGAAGAGGGTGCAATAGAAGTACTCAAACAAATGGCTTCTGTGCACCCTTGAGGAGGAGGAGGAGAAGAGACAGGTGTCAGGAAGCAAGGGGTGTTACCTCTTAATGGAGACAATGGGCACGGCGCAGGGCACAGGTTCCCCTCCAGCCTGGTAGAACTCCTGGTGCCCGGGTTGCTGGTGCGCTTGCCCGAGTCACGCGGCGGGCGCATGCCCGGATGCGCGCACGTAGCGCGCCTGCGCCATTAGGGCTATCAGGTGTGGGCCTTGCTGGGGGAGGTTCCCAGCACACACCTTCCACCTCTCTCGCCTGCCATTGGCTCCCGGGGAGGGAAGCCTCCTGGTTGCCTCGGTGACCAGGGGGTGGTCTTACACCCCCTGGCTATAAAAACCTGGCCAGAGCCCTGGCTTGTTGCTGAGTTACTCCACCTCTATGGTGTGATTGCCTAGCTCCCCATCTGTGTATCTTACTGTTTGCTTCCTGACCCCCTCACCTGGACTCCCTTTTGCTGTCCTTGGACTGACTTTCGCCCCTGAACCCTTGCTGCACGCCTCGACCCGGATTGGACCTTGACTTCTCTTTTGGATTGCCCCTTTGCACATCTGCCTTCAGACGCTTCAGGCCACTTCCCGCCAGTGGGTTCCACTCCACGCTGCCAAGCCAACGGCACATCTGACAACAGGAACTTCCCGCTCGATTGTATGGGAGGGGCTGCAGCACAGACATGGCCAATTAATAAAGAAAAAAGTAAAATGAAGAAATGATATAAATAAATATGACAAATACCCTAATAAGTAAAAACAAACACAAAGAATGTTTTATTCCTATGTGTCCCCTCACCACAGGCCCACAAATCTTTTTTTGGGAGATAGGATACAAGGAAGAGGTCCTTAAACAAATAACTGGTTTCACCTTACATAGACTTTAATGGGGTTCAGCGCTAAGTTCGTGTTTTGCAGACTTCATGGATCTTCCCATGAACTGAACCCAATGCAGTTCACTCATTTCTACTGAACACATTTTTGATGAATTGGAACACCCATTGTGAGCCTCACAAATAGGAAAAATTCACATAGACACCCTCCAAAATCTTGTGGAAAGCCTTTTCAGAACAGTGTGGGGGTGTTCTAGCCACAAAAGGGGGCAACTGCACATTAATGGCCATGGGGGGGCAGGTCTGCACAGACTTTTGTCCATTCACAGATGGCTGCTGTGATGTTTGGTGTACTCATTCTAACCGTCCAACCTCCCCATCAGTGAAACACGACTAAGGCCCAGTTTTGGGGGCTGAAACATGTAAGCATTTGTTTGTTTGGTTCTTTTATGCATTTTTGCAAATAAAGTACTGGATGGACGGATCCCCTTGCGAGTGCCGGTTTGTTACCTATTCCCCATCATTCATTCATTGAGTCACCCATGACTATAAACAAATACTAGACGATCCCAGTGATGAAGAAAATGTGATTATCATTGTTTATTTCCAACACACAAAACTCAGACCGCCCAATTATAATGATGTCGGGGGAGGTGCTGGTCCGTTGGGCTTTGTAGACCTCGGCTGTCCTCGGGAAAGCAGACCGCTGATAATTCTCAGCCGATATTAATATAAACCGACTTCAGCGCCGCAGGAAGAGCGAACGCTGGACGGGGGGAGATGGAGATCTGCTCTCTCATTATTCTGGAAGGATAAAAGGAAGAATCCCATCCAGTCTCTTTATTGGACGTACGAAGGTAACGCAGGACATAGAATCCGGTAATACTAAGTGAACGGCCGGCATCTGGGGTCGGCTTTATGAAAGCTCTGATTGGAATGCAATGGTTGTTTCCATATGATTGTGGGTCTGCAGCAGATGATGACGCCGAGCGGTGATGTAATGCTGAGCCTGTTCTAATGGTGAATAGCAGTTCCAGAAATACTCAGGCCGGCCCGTCTGCCATCACCACTCATATCACAATCACTGAGATCAGATCTCTCCCCATTCCGGTGTTTGATGTGAGCAATAACCGGAGCTCCTGACTATCTGCCGGATTTCATACATTGTGCTGCCGCCGTGCGTCTTTATCATAGATTGATGTCTATTGATTACCAATCACCTGATAAGTCTTTGCACCGTCCTCACTGGGGGCATTCATCATTTCTCAGTTTCATGGAAAAGTAATGATGGAAAAATACTTGTGGGCTTAACCAATCATGTTTTGTATATTAATTCTACATGCTCACTGTAATTAGGGGTATGTCCTTTGCCTGCATCCTTTGTGCTGAAACGTGACCCTCTTTGTCATCCCCAGAAGATTGGCAGGTATGTGGTGAGGGACAGGGGAGGTGTGAAGATCATGAGATCTGATGAGAACCAAACGTAGTGGGGACAATGGGGATTTGTATGGAACACAGTGCCACGCCCATTTCCCCAAAATTCCCCAAATCAGCAACAAAACAATCAAATCTGCCGTAGGTGTTGTGTGTGAGGACAGGCAGAGTGAGGAGACACATCTCATATAAACCCGACCAGGACACAGGAAAGGTTAAAACCAGATTGAAACAACACAATACAGGTCATCATAAGTCCCATTAATGGCATTAGTAGAATATTGTAAACCCCTTTAGCAGGTTGTTTCTGAATCCAGAGCCTGCTCATAGCAGTCATAGGCTTCCAAGTCCTCTACTGGAATCAGGTTTTAAAATGTCCTTCCTGGTATGTGACTCCCCAATACACATCTGTGATATGGTTTTTTCGAACTTCTCAGAGCTAAGTCTCATGCAATATCTCTCCACACCGTGCTGGAATGATAAGAGTCATTTCATCTCTACATGCTCTAGCCAGAAATTAATCAGTCTTTGCCTATGTGAGGGCTACCAGATATTACACTCTGTACATTCCTGTCTGGTCGTGGTAGCGAGTGTCACAGACACTTTCCAAAGTCCAGAATTGCTACAGCAGATGCTGGGAAAGGTGCGTATTTACATGAACATACACAAGATGGTGGCTGTTGTTCATTTGTGTAAAGGGATAACTTCAGAGTTATTCAAAGCCGGTGACAATCACTCGTAGTCTGCGAGCGCAGACTTCTCCTCTGGATCCCCGCTGCTCTCCCCCACCTGTATGCAGCAGGGTTCCGAGGAGAATTGAAGGAAGCGCTGCAGCCGTGGGAAGGGGCGGAGGAGGGAGCCGCTGTCACAGCAGCATGGCCGAGCGGTGTGAGGAGAGAGAGAGCTGCTCGGCCAGGATCTGACACCCGGCGGCTCTCTCTCTCTCTCCTCACTGCTCAGCCATGCTGCTGTGACAGCGGCTCCCTCCTACACCCCCCAGCAGATGCAGTGCTTCCTTCAATTCTCCTTGGATCCCTGCTGCATACAGATGTGGAAGAGCAGCGGGGATCCAGAGGAGAAGCTGCAGGCTGAGCCACCCTCTGTGCGTGGCCAAGCGGCGGAGGATCAGTACATGTCAGTGATATGTTCCGATCCTCTGTGCAGAACAAACACTGGAGCGATCATCTGATCACTCCAGTGTTTGTAAATAACTGGGGACATATAGTATTATGTTTCCCCAGTTATGAATGAACAGGAAGTGCTTTACATCACTTCCTGTCCATTCATGAGTTTTTGATTGGGTAGCAGCACTCAGTACAGAGGCTCCTCGCCATTTAGAAACTGGAAGATAGTAAATATTTTCTGAATGAATGGGAAGAAGCTTCTGTGCTTTCCATTTATTTAGAACAGAGGCTGCAGAAAAAGAGATAGAGGACTTTGTATCCTCAATTTATTTTTCTATTTTAAAAGGGAAATATCAGGGGGCTGTTTAGACCCTTAATATTTCCCCGAAGCCCCCCCTCCCCCCCCC
>NW_017309385.1:65504-67713 GCF_000935625.1 Nanorana parkeri
AAAACAAATTAAAATAATAAAAAATAAAAGCAGCATATCCTGGAGGAGGAGCGCATTACATCACGTTTCCTTTTTTCTTGGCTCGGGCTCAAAAGGTTCTAGCTACGGCTCTGGATGGGTCCCCAATCCTAGTCACTAAACCCACGGCATCCATATTGCCTTCAAGGACCCCAAACCACCCAAAGACTGCCATGACAAGATGAACCCGAACCTAAACAAAACAAACAAAAACAAAGAGAACACGGCAAAAATAAAAGAAAATGAACCAAAATGAAAACCAACAAGGGCGAGCAGGAGGGAAAATCCTCATCTGGCTCCCACTTTATTCTTTTCTGGAAAGTTCCTCAGACCCACGTGTAACCCACCTCCTGAAATCCTACCTCGTATGGGCCTTTCTCCAATCCGGTAAGCCACCCCTTCTCCTTACTTTTCTCTCTGGCTCCCCTTCTCCCCCGTCATGCTGACACTCCTCAGAATTCCCTCTTTTCCTTGCGCTCCATGTCTGTCTGGATGGGGCTGAAAGTGAAATTGTCACAGTGAGTGTCATGTGTTCTCCATATTTGGATGTTCCAGAGAGTGTTCCGGGTCCCTGCAGCAGGAGAGCTTTGTGAAGAGAAGTACAGGATGTCTACTATGGCTGCTGTAAGGTGAACCTGTTACTAGTCAGATCGAATTCAATGTTCACTCCTACATAGAAATACATCCTCTTACAGTTGTAGCCACACTTCGGCTGTAATTCTAAGCTTTTTATCCCATCAGGTGACAAGTATATTTAACCCCCATAGAGAGCTGTGGACTCTGGTGTAGAAGACAATCAGCAGAGGAATGAAGATCAACAAAGTCAATGCCACATTCTATCCCACATCATTCATCCTGGTCGGGATTCCTGGACTAGAAGGAGCTTATAACTGGGTAGCTGCTGGTGTTTGCACCTTCTGTCCGCAAGCATAGCTCCTAAAATGCTGTCTGTCTTCTGGTTCCACGAGGGACACATTAGTTTTGTGTCATGTCTCCTCCAGATGTTCTTCCTCCATTCTTTCTGCAGCTTTGAGTCGGGCCTTTTGCTTGGAATGGCGTTTGACCGTTATATTGCCATCTGCCAGCCGCTCAGATATGGGTCCATAATGACCAACACCATTATCGTCAGGCTGGTCATCATACTGCTCAGAGCGGTGGCTTTGTTTTGTCCATGCATCATTTTGATCAATAACTTCCCTGCATTTAAAACCAACATTGTGGCCCATTCGTACTATGAACACATGGCGATTGTGAAACTTGCTGCTGCCGACATCAGAATAAACAGTGCTTTGGGGTTAACGGTGGCATTCTTGATCCTAGGAGTAGACCTGACGTTTATCCTGGTGTCCTACTGCGCCATCTTCCATGCTGTCTTCAGACTTCCATCCAAAGACGCCCGACTGAAAACCTTCAACACCTGCATACCCCATGTGTGCGTCTTTCTAAGTTTTCATGGTCTGGCCTTCTTCCCTTTCCTGTCCCACCGGTATGGCGGGAAAAGGATTCCACCTTATGTTCATATAATGCTAGCAAATACCTACCTTCTAGTTCCACCCATGCTAAACCCAATGATTTATGGGGTGAAGACAAAGCTGATCCGGGAGCAAGTCTGGAAAATGTTACAGAAATATCAAAGCTCTCTATCAAAGGGACGGAATCTGTAGAGTTGATGCATGTTCATCCCACGCTCTGCAGACTCCTCCACAAACTTACTGATAGGTTAGATATGTTCACCTAAAATTAACCCCAAGTATGCTTGACTGCGGAGGGACATTAGAAGGTACGTTCCTCTGATGCAGAGACTGATGAAACTGGCTCAGTGTCCTATGTACAGGGCTGCGGAATATGTCAGAGCTATATACATATAAAATGTTATGACTGTGTGACTGTGGAGGGAATATACATATATATATATATCATGGAGGGCATGTCTTGAATTTCCTAGGCAAAGCTTTCCCTCACAAGCCTCCATACTGTGAAGGGTGAAGAGTGTATAGGTCTGGGTGAGATAGGAGGAGAGGGAGAGAGAGAAGGGAGGTTGTATCTCTAGGTTGCAAACTATGGAGGTCTTAGTAAGATAGGGGGGGGGGGGGGGAAGGGGGGGGGGGGGGGGTGTATTGGGACAATGATGGCATGCTTGGACTTGTAGTTCCTTAGCTGATAAATATGTGTGGGGGTGGGGGGTACAGTT
>NW_017309385.1:68757-71473 GCF_000935625.1 Nanorana parkeri
GGGGGGGGGCAAGAGGGAGGAGGATGGTTGTATCTCCAGGTTCAAGGCTTTGGAGGTCTTGGTCAGATAGAAGGGGAGGAAGAGAGAGAAAGAGGGTTGTCTCTTCAGGGTGGAGAACACAGAGGTCTGGGTGAGATAAGAAGGGAGGGAGAGAGAGAAGGGAGGTTGTAACTTCAGGCTGCAGAGTATGGAGGTCTTAGTGAGATGAGGGGGCAAGAGAGAGGAGGATGGTTGTACCTCCAGGTTCGAGAGTATGAAGGTCTTGGTCTTGGTTAATTAGAAGAAGAGGAAGAAAGAGAAAGAAGGTCGTATCTATAGAAGGGGAGAGAGAGATAAGATGGGTGGTATCTTCATGATGGACAGCATGGAATTCTGAGGGCGGGAGGGGTGATAGTAGTGCTGAATGGTTGGAGTGAATAAAGGTAATTGTGGAGGATTGGGGTTAAACAGGGGTGGGAGGGGGAGGGGGGAGCAGGGTTGAGAGGCAAAACCCTGGCGTGACGATAATGTGGAAAGTGCAGAGAATGGTGGAGTCGTATTGAACACAGGGTCACCTTCATTTCTCCAAAATTTGCAGGTTGATAATAAAAATGGTCAGATGTTAGTCCCATATGTGTGCTGGGCATTGATGGGAGGTATTACACCACAGTCCAACATGAAGGCACATTGACACAAAGCAGATGCTCTAGAAGGAAAGCAAAACAAGTCACAGATCCTACTTAGCCCCGATCTCCAGAGCCTCAAAAGGCTTCTCATTAGGTCCTGTCCCTAAATGGCCGTGTTGTAGTCTGGCAGTGCAGATTAAAGAAATACACAGGATGTTTTTTTTATTTTAACTATCAAAGCCCAACTCTGGTTCAGAGTCCATAACTCTGTCTGTAATGAAGTTACCTTCATAGAAGATGATTACGCTTACGTATACGGTAAAAGCAATCAGTTAGACTCCACACATGAGGAGGAGAAGGACAATGGTGCACATAAGTCTCCGACACAATGTATGCATCCGATCTATTTCATATTTGGTCATTTCATTCTGTGGAATCATATTTGGATTTGTTAGATTGCAAAACCTTTTCAGATGCAAATAATGACGCATTTATTAAAACGCATTATGGACACGCCTCGGCCCCTTCGATTGGTTGTGTTATGTCTATAAAAGGTCTCTGCAAATAAGATGTCTGTCAGGATCCGGATCTGAACCCAGGGCCTCTGCTGTGTCTGGCGGTGGTTCTACCCGCAGAGCCACCTTAGAGCCTTGGATAGTCCCTTACCTGATCTCCTGTGTACTCCTCAGGTAATCCTAGCTTCTGCTGAACTCTGAACTCCTTGCTCCTCCCTTGAACTTCCTATTTAAGCCACGCCTCTGCACTTCCTGTTTGCCAGATTATTGTGCTCCTGCTAATATCTTTCTTCCTGCTCCTTCTGTGGTATAATCCGCTCATACTGCTACCCGTGTACTGACCTTTGGCTGCTGATTCACAGACTACTCTCATCATCTTCCACTTCATACCTGATACCTTAGGCTCCTGACCTCGGCTTGATCTCTGACTATGCTTCTGCCTGCTCCTCCATTACTACCGTCTGCTTGTGTACCGACCCCGGCCTGTTATACTATGCTTCTGCCTGCTCCTCCATTACTACCGTCTGCTTGTGTACCGACCCCGGCCTGTTATACTATGCTTCTGCCTGCTCCTCCATTACTACCGTCTGCTTGTGTACCGACCCCGGCCTGTTATACTATGCTTCTGCCTGCTCCTCCATTACTACCGTCTGCTTGTGTACCGACCCCGGCCTGTTATACTATGCTTCTGCCTGCTCCTCCACTACTACCGCCTGCTTGTGTACCGAACCCGGCCTGTTAAACTACGCTTAGGCCTGCTCCTCCACTACTACCGCCTGCTTGTGTACCGAACCCGGCCTGTTAAACTACACTTAGGCCTGCTCCTCCACTACTACCGTCTGCTTGTGTACCGAACCCGGCCTGTTAAACTACACTTAGGCCTGCTCCTCCACTACTACCGTCTGCTTGTGTACCGAACCCGGCCTGTTAAACTACACTTAGGCCTGCTCCTCCACTACTACCGTCTGCTTGTGTACCCAACCCGGCCTGTTATACTATGCTTCTGCCTGCTCCTCCACTACTACCGTCTGCTTGTGTACCAAACCCGGCCTGTTGACTACGCTTAGGCCTGCTGTTTCAGCTACTGGACTCCGAGTCTGATCCCAGATCGTGGCAATGTCTATGGAAAAGTCTTGTATTAGAGCCAGGACTGTGATATAACAGACCGGACCTCCCCTACAAACAAGGGAACTCAGCCATGGACCACAGACCTTGTGAAACTTGCTCAGGACTTCTCACTGTTACTTCCATTTCTTTTATCTGTTTTGTAATATCTTCTCTGCAAATCTTTTCTCGCTCTGTATTTGTTTACTCCTTATTAAAAAAACAATATTTCATGAAGCCAAATCTGAATCCTGTAATCAGAAATGGAGGAAACTTTGCCTCTGTGACGAATATCGTATTTTAAAACTCTGGTGCATTCCTGTCTGAGTGTGGCAGCAAGTGATACAGACACTTCTTTTTAAAGGTCAGAATTTCAACAGCAGATGCTATGAGGGGTGTGTGTTCCATTAAAGAAGAACTCTGGGCAGAATAAAACATAAATCTTGCATTGGGACTACCCCCCCCCCCCCCACTGGAAAGTTTTGGGGCACT
>NW_017309385.1:71503-71754 GCF_000935625.1 Nanorana parkeri
GGCTCCCCCCCCCCCCCCAACTGTAATGGTTAGGTGCACATTTTATCTGCTCACCTGTTTCTTGGTCCCGCTTGATTGTTAGACCAGTCCCTGCAGGAATGTCCCTTGGCATCCTCACATCTAATACACTGTTTTAGAGGTGATAACTCACGGGTCCTTAGACCACCAGAGCGGAAGGGAAAAAGAAGCTGCAGCCAGGCAGGATTGAGGTTCAAAGAGGATCAAAGAGAGGGCTGTGTGTGCTTATTGGA
>NW_017309386.1:0-527 GCF_000935625.1 Nanorana parkeri
CCCCAAGGCCTGGTTCCTCAATGCGCCCCCCTACCCGCCAATGATCCCCCCCATGGAGAATGGCAGATCTGCAGGCTGCATACAATGTCGCCGAGATCACTTGTACAAAACAAGCGGTGGCTTCCCTGCTGTACATTTTGCTCTGCTTGCCCAAAGCAGGGCTAAATGTAGAAAACAAGGCATCGGGAGATAGGAATTCCACATCCCTGCTGCCCCTTTACTCTCTGCTGCCCCACAGCCGGGCCTTGGTTGGCCTTGTGGGAAATCCAGCCCTGTCTGTACACCTGCTTTGCCCAATATGAAGGGGCCCCCACCATCCATACACTGATTTACTGAAATTCAAAAGTGAAAACATGCAATGTACACACAATACAATGTAATCTGCTATGATTACATTACTGTATCAAACCATTTCACCTCAGTTTTGTCCCTAGAGCTTTGTCCAGTGCCCTCCCTGCACTTTTACTGTTCTTTCTGTCTGGAAACTTGAGAACGTCCATGGCATCCAAAAAGCGTCCCTTTAGGTC
>NW_017309386.1:687-7568 GCF_000935625.1 Nanorana parkeri
TATTATATTATTATTTTTTCAAATTATTTATTATATTCTAATTTTTTGATTTCGTGTTTCAAACGTTATCATACCCGGGATGTCTACTAGACTCTTGTTTGGACAGATTGAGGTGAGTTATTCCTAAGAATTACAGGCCTACAATATAAAACCACACATTTCCATGAAAAACAATGTACTGCTTTGGCATGCAAAAATACTGCATAATCAGACCGCCAGGAAGGTTAAAGGGGAACGAAACTGACAAAAAGAACATTTGCAAGCAGCGACACTGTATTGCAGAAGAGACATGCAATAAAACAAATGTACCTGCCTGTTCTCACTTTTCTTCAGAATATATATGCGCAGCTCAGTGTACATTCTTAGTAAACCTCAGTGCTGGGGTAAATGAATTCCCAAGCACAGACAATCAAGATGATTGGGTGTGAAAGAGATAGGTCACTTATATGAGCCCATTAACTCCCATGCATGTGTATTACCACAAGTGATGGGCCGAACACCCCCTGTGTTCAGTTCGTATTCGAACACTCGAACGTCCGAAAAGTTCGAATATGAACTCAAACATAATGCAAGACCCTTTAGGTCTGGTAAGAATGTTAGGAGGGACCAATTTTTAGTTTTTTTTTAAAGCATAGGGTTCCCCCTAAAAGTCATACCAGGCCCTTAAGGTCTGGTAGGAATTTTAAGGAGGAACCCCACCCCAAAAAACAAGGGGGGGGGGGAACGTGATCCGAGCATAGGGCTGGCAGGGCCAGAAAGGGGGGGACCAGCAAGCAGCCCCCCCTCTCTGCCACACCAGGCCAAATGCCCTCGGCACTAGGTGGGTGTCCCGGTGCCAATGGGGACAAGGGCCTCGTCCCCACAACCCTGACCCCGTGGTTGTGGGGGTCTGCTGGAAAGGGGGGCTTATTTGCATCGGGGTACCCTTTTAATTAAGGGGGCACCCAGATGCTGCCTCCCTCCCTTGTGAATGAGTAAGGGGTACCCCTACCCATTCACTAAAGTGTTAAATAAAATAGTTATTAAAAAGTCCAGACTTTTGATAAAATCTTTTATTTGGAAAAAAAACAAAAGACATGTTTTTGACAAGTCTTTTATTTTTTTTAAAAACCCCAAAAATGGATCCAATGACGTAATCCTGGGTCAATCACGATGTCCACCGTTGTCCACGACGACGAAATAAAAAATAAAACAATAAAAAATAGAGAGAAATAGTTTTTTTAAAAACGCCGCCCGCCGTCCCGTCCGCTCCCCGCTGACTCCCGCCGCA
This sequence comes from Nanorana parkeri, assembly GCF_000935625.1. NCBI lineage: Eukaryota > Metazoa > Chordata > Amphibia > Anura > Dicroglossidae > Nanorana > Nanorana parkeri. Next base: position 1,958 of record NW_017309386.1, read on the forward strand.
TAATGGCATTTTGACAGATGCCGGCAAAACATAAACAATTGGGCAGTGACATCATGCCTTTGCCCAATCATGGCTCCAAGTGAGTACTGAGCCCTGATTGGGCAAAGTCTTGCACCTGACCTGTCAGGTGCAAGACTTTAACCAATTAGAGCTTCGGAGGGCAAACATCCCATAAAGTTCGGCATTCGGCGAACGCTCGAACAGCCGATGTTCGATTCGAACTCGTGTTCAAATCGAACCGGCGGACCATCCCTACTCACAATAGCCTGTACAGCAGCCGAGCTCCTCAGCCATGCCTAAGGCATATGCTTCAGCTCAAGCCGAAGTGACAGCTGAAGCGTGGAAAAAAGTCGGCCGAAGCTGACCGATCTCCACGCAAATGACAGCTGGGCGGAGCCAGCTGTGATCTCACGGCTCGCACCGCTCAGTTGTAATGACAGATCAGCGTCCCCAATTGACCCGGGGATGCTGATCTGTCATTAAACAATAACAACTGGGCGGAGTCGGCTAGCTCTGCCCAGTTGTTTTTCATTGGCCGGGACCTGCTAGAAGACTCTGGCAGGTGTCGGCCAATTGGAAACAGTTGGGCGGAGCTAGCTGTCCCTGCTAGCTCCGCCCAATTGTTATGCTTTTGCCGGCATCTTTTGCGGCATTGAAAAAAATATTTAGAATTTTTTTTTTTCTTGAAACTATTTTTATTCTTTTTACATTTTCCTATTTTCTCACATTTTTAAAATAATTTCTCAACTTTTTTTCTTGCTTTTTATTAATTTCACTCTTTTTCTATTCTATTTGGAGGTACTGAGTAGAATAGCCGAGCTGAATGCCGCTCGGCGGCATGCGGCTGTTCACTTAGGGGCGAACGGCAGCGAATGAGCTGCCGGAGCTTCGGCTCAGTCGATCCAGATGTTGGATCGGCTGAGCCGAACTCCTTCTGCACTTTGGCACAGCCAAACATGCGGAGCTGAAGGCAGCCAATGTACAGCTGATTTTAGCCGATGTACGGCTGAAATCAGCTGTACAAGCCAGAAGTGAATAACCAAACAGCGTTCGGCTCACTTCACTTCGGCTGGGTTTTTTTCACTCGGCTGCCTTCGGCTGGTTTGTGAGTAACCCCCGTCGTTTTGGCTTCATTTCTACTTCAGGGAAAAGCTGGATGGAGCATTATCCCTAATAAAACAATTACATTTTGTATTAAAACTACAACACCCTATCTTTAAAACAGAGGAGCAGAATGGTTCCTTAAGAGAACAAGTGCTCAACTACACTACTGATGATGACTACTGGTCATCAGTTTGAATAGTAGTGGAATCACAATGACCTGAATCTGTTCCTCCTTGATCTTTTGCAACACTTGAAGGATTAGGATCATAGGGAAAGATGTATACCATGTAAAATTCCAAAGTCTCCATAGGGCATCATGAACCATGGCTTAAGGACAATAGAAATGGCAAAAAAAGAGATGGCACAGGATCTTGGCTACTATCAGATATTTCCTGTTAAGCATACATTCACCCTGGCAAATAAAACATCTGTGCAGAGTGTCTGCCAGGCGTTACTGGGTCCCCTGTAGTTATGCAGCTATTAAGTCCTGCAGATTCTATTCTGCTCATCGACAAGTTTGTGATGAGATCTCCAGTAGGGTTAAGCTCCTCATTCCACCCTAGTGAGCAAGATATGACACAGCCATTCTGTTGCCCAAGTGCATTTTGAATTGTTGGCCTGTATAATTGACAGGAACATGGTGAGATAATTGAATGTCACCCTTAATTCTTGATGATTGGAAGCAGTTGAGGACAAGTGATGCCATCACCCGACAATATACGCCGCCCCCCCCCCAAAAAAAACCCCAAAAACCTAGAGACTAATGTTGGAATTAACAGTGATCCTGTCTCCGGGGTTGAGGGGCAGACCCAGGCAGAAATCATCCTCAGTTGTACACCAGATCAGAGTTCGACTTTGACCTGGCCGCTTGTAGAAGATGGCCATTGGTAGGAGAATGATCTGAATCAGGAATCTTCACTTCTGTCGCTAGAAAAAACAAACCATTGCTGGAGATTACAAACCAGGTTTTTGGAGGAGTCATGATCAATTACAGATTATACCTTCTCAGCATTATGTTACTTACCCACAAGTCTTCTATCTTCTGCACCCAGAAGTTCCTAAACAAGGCCCCCCACTTAGTAACTCAGGACAGGCCGACCTTCAGAAGTATTTTTTCATTGTCTTTTGCTGACTGGGCAGCTTTACCTTTTCCATCTCGAATAAGTGAACTTTACGAATGTCTTCAGTTTACAGGGGAGCACTGGAACTGCTGTGGTGCATGTGTATAGAGCAATGCCACGGATGGCGCTCGTGCAGAAGAAGTTTTGTGTGCAAACCTCGTATTTCTAAGGAAACCGGAAGTCATGCGGTCCCAGAACTCGATAAGTTCGAACTTTCGATCGATCACCGGATCACCTCCAGCGCCACCTGGAGGTGTTCAGATCCCTGACACATAGGGTCCATTGCAAAATGAAGGAAACAAACTGGATGAACACGGATGTCACAGCGGTCCACGGGCCCCTCCTGATCAGCCTGTGTGAAAGGGGCCTAAGGTTTTTGTGGTCTTCATCAGTTATGTTTGTATGTTATGAGCTCGTGGTTACTAAATCTAACTTTTAGTAGTAAGTGTACTAATTTGTGTATATGTCTTAGAAGTCTTTGGCCTTTGCAAATAATGTAAAGAAAATTATAGATGATATGTAGAATATTAAAAAAGAAGTGGAAATACTAAATACTGTCATTAAAGTGGAGCCTTCAGTAACCATGAACCTGATATGTCGCAACAATATAATTCATTTTTAGTAGAGCTGTACTTTTTTATATTTAAAATTCATTCATCAGGCTTCAGTCCAGTGATTGTGCCTAGGCTCAAAAATGTTTCTTCATTCTGCTGCAGGCAGGAAGGGGGGGCATTTCCTCAGCCTCCTCTCCCCCAGTTATCGGCCAATACATTGCGAGAGGCTGCAGCAAGGTGGATCTGCGTCATAAATTTGTAAACAAGTCAAGAACTTCACAGGCACCAACAATGTTATGGGTGTGTCATCCATGAGACAGCATCTTACCCTGGATGATGATCAAACAAAGATGGCACCGTCCTTCTGAAGAGAAAAGCAGATGGAGGAATTGTTAGGGGGAAAAAGGCTAGGAAATGTCTAAAAGTGTTACACTTACACATTACCTAGTGAGTATGCTCTTACATGAATAATATATATGACGACAGGTCCACTTTAAATGGTGTTACTGTATATAGCAGAATATAACCTGATTTTTTTTTTATTTTGTGTGATGTGATCTTTTACCTTCCTATAGACACACTGGTCTTCACTTCAATTTTGGCAGTGAAACATTTTTCAGGGTGGACCATGTTTGTTTTATTACATCCCTTCTGTCAACCAAGCTTCCCATGATAGGTGGAGTCCAAGCACCATATATGTAGAACAAAGTCTCCCAGGTCTTTATATCTGCCTCCTGCATCCTCATCTATCAAGATGCTCTTTGCTGTGAGCCTCATCCTGCTGTGTGCCGTAATCTCTGCTTCTGCAGGTAAGACCTCTCACCCTTCCCAGCTATTTCCACCATAGACCACCATCGACACGGGCCCCCTGCACTTAACACAAGAGAAGCTACCTGGGCATGACTAGGGCAAGACCTAGGTTCTCCTTCTTAACCCACCCTGCTATGCCACCACCCCCTTACCCTTCCTTATTAAATAATAGACCATACAGTATTTGGATATAAATTGGCTGTAGCAGCCCTTTATTACAATTATGTAAAACAGAACAAATCCATATAAACCTTCTGTTAACGAATTGCTGCAGAGATCTTTTACACATGTTACTGTCAACCATGTCTGCTGACTCCGCCACCGCGTGGACTGCGCGCCAAAGACGAATCCTCACACACCACCGTGCCACCAAATACTACCCTCCCAGACCTCCAGACCAAACTACACAAGCAAAAAGACCGAACTTCAATGACCCAAAGATAAAGGGGCGGGTGGACGGGAAGTTCGCTCGCCGTGTGCTGGCTCCAACTGACCAGACAAATTCTCCGCCCTCTCGAACCACTGTGAAGCCCCTCCTGTAACACCTATGACTCCACCAATCAGGTAAGTGACCCCCTTTTGTTTAAAGAAAAACTTTGACCTTGACCCCTCCTCTTCTTGATCCCATGTCCACCCTGTCATGTAGTCCCTCCGCCTATTTCTTTTCTGTATTTTGCTCCGTGACTATCTGTATAAACATTTTGCATGCTTCTAAGATTACTTTTTCATGTGTTCAGATGTTCCTGGGTTTAGTCATGAAAAAACAAACTGAGCAATCCCGGGACGCAGAAAATAATTTTTTTCAATGCACCCAGACCCTGCGACACATCTAGGTGTGCGTTCAGCCATAGCAAAGCATTACATGGAAGCATGTTTTTTTTTACAACTTCACATACGGACATATGGATTTTTTGATTATCACTTTTCACTTTATTTTTTAGGGACATTTATTATGATACTTTATAGTTTGTTGTTTTTAATGTTTAGTCACATGTAACTTGTGTACATCACGGGTTTATACCCTTGCTGAGAATATATTTTCTTGCAGATATTTATCACTTTATTATATCCCACATTTGAATGCAGTGGTTTCTGATAAAACTGCATCAAAGACAAAACTTGTCAGATTTGTATCACATTTTATATAGCTGAACTAATTTGTGTGTATTCCATACAAATTGAACACAGCAGCTGGGTGTATCACTATCCCCATAGCGCAGGTCCATTTGTACATATTTCCTATTATCCTCAGCTCCATCTAGTGGCCATAATGCAGTGTTACCGTCAGCTGACAAACTGCAGGTGTGAATTTTTTTTTAATTTATACTGTATATCTGTCTATCTATCTATATATAGTATATAATTTATATTATATGGTTTTAATATATATTGTCATTCAGATTTTCAGTGTACAATAATCCCGGGAAAACTGAAGCAGATTGATGCCGGCGCTGGTTAAGTATACGGAGTGAACGATGAAGATGACATTTACCATTGGGTAGACAATAAGTGGGAACAAGTTCCTGGAAAGCTCATCCATGTTTCTGTTGGGCCTGCTGGAGTTTGGGGTGTGAACAAAGACAACAACATCAATAAAATCAGAAGAAGCTGCATTAGGTGGACTTCACTGGCAGGATCAACAGCGTTTGTGTGAGACTTTGTAGGGGGTCTAAAAGAAAACCTAAGTGCCTATGCACTCATAATTGAGTGTTGCAGCACCTATCTTTTTTTTTACAGTGAAAAAGCTCTGAAATAATTCAAATCAGCAATGTAATAGCAGTCTATACAATGCAATACAATGTATTATGTGTGTTTTAGGTGTTTTTACGTTTGAATTCCCCGCCGGATCCGCCCCCCCTGCGATGCTGACGCTAGCGTACGCTGGAGACGGATGCCGGCATTGTGCGAAGAAGACGAGCGGACACCGCAGGGATCGAGGGACGGGGTGAGAGTGAATTCAGAGTATTCCCGAGTGTGGCTCGGGGTTACCGCTCCTGGTCAGGAAATGTAACCCCGAGCCAC
>NW_017309386.1:7697-9481 GCF_000935625.1 Nanorana parkeri
TTGGCGGGTAGGGGGGCGCATTGAGGAACCAGGCCTTGGGGGAGCAGATATAGTAAATCCGACCCTGTGTACAGACCTGGGCACTTAGAACAGGGATGGTGGGAACCACTCATAATGGGTATAAAAGGCATGCAGATTTGGGAAATCAGTGCAGGGATGGTGGGGACCCAGGAACTCAGTAGAGTGATGGTAGAACCCCTCATAATGGCCAGAGCAGGTGTGGAAACTCATGAACTTAGTGCAGAGATGGTGGGAAACCTTCATAATGGGCACAGCAGGTGTACAGACCTGGAAACGTAGAACAGGAATGGTGGGAACCCCTCATAATGGACACAGCAGGTGTGCAGACCCAGAAACTCACCATGGGGATGGTGGGAGCCCCCCATAATGAGCACAGCAGGTTGGCAGACCCAGAACCTCAGCAAAAGAATGATGGGAACTCCTCACAATGGGCACAGTAGGTGTACAGACCCGGGAACTAAGCATAGGGATGGTGGGAGCCCCCTCATAATGGGCCCAGCAGGTGTACAGACCCAGGAACTTGGCATAGGGATGGTGGGAGCCCCTCATAATGGGCCCAGCAGGTGTACAGACCCAGGAACTAAGCATAGGGATTGTAAGAGCCCCTCATAATGGGCACAGCAGGTGTACAGACCCAGGAACTCAGCACAGGGATGGTGGGAAACCCTCACAATGGGCACAGCTGGTCTACAGGCCTGGGAGCGCAGCACAGGGATCTCACAAATAAAATTCCAACCAGATATAAAGAAACTGTCGGGCAGTTTAGTTTTATAGCATCTAGCAAAATCAATCATTTTAATTTATTTTAAACAAAGTACACTTACCCTTTTTGCCCCACCACCCCAATCTAAAGGATCCGACCCTCCCGCTCTACAGATCAGTACTAACCAAGATCTGCTGGGCACGGTTCCGATATTGTTTAGTGCCTTGGTTCTCAACTGGTGGGTCGTGACCCAAAAGTGGGCCGTGACCTCATGCTCACTGGGTCGCCACATGCCTTCTGCTTTCCTAGGTGAGAGGCCCCTCTGCCTCTCCCTAGCCCAGCACTGTCAGTTCTCTCGCCAAGCAGAGATTCAAAATATGCTGCCCGGCGCCGAGTGTCAGCTTGAGGTGGGATGAGATGGTGTCTATGGCCGTGAGGGAGCTGCTATGCTGTGACGGAGCTTCGTGCATTGCTTTTCAGTTCCCTCACGTGTCCTGTAGAGGTGACTGGAGCGGAGTGACATTTTGGCTCCCGACACCTCTATAGGGCATGTAAGGGAGCGGTAGAAGCAATGCACATATGGATGGAGCTCCGTCACAGCACAGCAACCCACACTGGGCCCCAGGCTGGGGATCCACTCCAGTTTATGTAAGTAAGGGAGACTGGGTGCAACTTAAAATATCTTTTGGAGTGTGTACCCCAATGCCGTGCATTCCATTGCAGTGCGACTTGGGTCATGACCTTATGAACAAGGACAAATGTGGGTCCTGAGGTTACACAGGTTGAGAACCACTGATCTAGAAGGATCCCAACAGTAACAAAAATATCAATGCACGCAGGTGTGATATGAATTTAAAGGAAGACTATCAACATATTGTTTGAAAAAAAATACAGCAAATTAAAAATACAATTATTGGTGCAGAATCTCAGACTTGACCTCAATCATATCCCCTGGTGGTTTGTGGATTTCCATTGACTTAAAGGGTGATTTCACTTTTCCAACCATGTTTTATGCTATACCCATATTCAGGGTATAACATGAAACATGGTCATATATAAT
>NW_017309386.1:9498-14697 GCF_000935625.1 Nanorana parkeri
CCCGCCCCTCACTTACCTGAATCATGGAGTTCTTCTCCCTGCAGGATGGTGCGGATTTTTGAATTCAGCGCAAAAAGTGCTAATTCGGTCAGAGTCATTAGTGCACAAAATTGCAAACAGGGTGCAGGAGGTGTTACTGCCGGTATTATTCAGTTCTCCGCTGTGTGAGAGCTCCTACTATCAGCCTCTCCACCTTGTCATCAGATAAATGAGAGGCTGTTCAGTGAACCTCAATCATAAATGAATGATAGCATTGGGATTACTACAGAACGTCATTAGAGTGACAGGAGTCTGAGTCTGCCCAGGGCTGCTGATACTGCATCCTTGATGGCGGTGCCCAGCAGAAGTGTCAGGCCTGTTCAGTATTATAAGGTCATTAATAATTAAAAACCAAAAATAATTCAATCTGACTTATACTCTTATGGGAAATTGTTGAAGCTATTAATAGCTTGGGTACAGGGTTTCTTCAACACATTTGACAGCAGTGGTACTTGTCCCAGTTCTTGAGCACCGGATACCCTAGAAAAGCCTTTCTCAATGCACCCTGGGGCACCTAGGGGTGCCTTGAAATCCTACTGATGTGAAGAGGGGGGACTTCTGATGTGCAGCTTGTGATGTGAAGGCGGGGAGGAAAAAGAGGAAGATCTCATGTGAAGGGGTGCTCCTATTGTAAGAGAGGGGCCTCAGATGTAAAAGGAAGGGGCTTCTGGTATGAAGGGGTACTCTGATGTAAAAGTGGGGGGCTCTGATGTGAAGGGGGGCTCTTGATTTGAAGGGCGGACTTCATTTTTTTGCATGGGGTTCCCCCCTAAAATCCATTACATTTTAGACAGGGATGCCTTGAGATTTCCCATACTTTTAAAGGGTGCTGTTCCCGGAATAATGTTAGAAAACGCTGCCCTAGAGTATAGTAAGGTCTGATGTGCTTAAAAATTAACTTACCTCTGCTCCAGCAATATGAGCTTCCTTGCCACTGCTGACATCTTTGAAGGATCTTGTTCCGGGTTTTACATGGGCGCGTCAGTTTATTCCCGACACTAAAGCATGCGCAAATTCCACCAAGACATGCGTTGTTCAGTGCACAAACCACAGACGTTGTCCTTCAAGTACAGTTCCACGTAAACCATTTTGTCTGTAGTGACCCCTAACCTACATGACTGTACTGACATCAGACCTACTTGATTGATTTATAGGAGGAAAAGTGAAAAGAGATCAAATGACACCTCAACCATGGAGAAGGGAGATGTAAGAAAGAAGTATGTCCTAAAATGCACCATGTAGAGGAGGTATGTCCTTAAAGCTGAACCACTGCCACAAAAAAATTCCAATCAAAAACATTTTCTCACTAGCCCCTAATGATATAAATATATTTTGTGTGCACCAAATGCCTTTGTAAACCCAATTATTACCTTATATAAGTAGCAGTGACATCACCACTGTGCTATACATAGCCTTGTCAAAGAGCAGAGCTGTGGGAGGGACCCATCAGGCCCCACCTACTACAGGAAACTTCAGGAGGGAGGCAGAGACAAGGAGAGAGGGCAGCAGTGACTAGTCTTTATTACAAGGGTTAAGTTGCTCATTCAAGGAGGGGGTGGTCATTGAGTGTCGCTTACCTGATTGGGTAGGGTCCGGTGAGGTGGGGTATAGGCGGCTCTCCAGGGAAGGAAAGTTCCAGTCTCGGTGGGATCCACAGGGTGAAGACAGGTTACCGCCCTCCCACCTTGTTTGTGATATTTGCCTTGTTGCCTTTGCATTCCTTTCTCGTTTCTACCTTCATGGACTCTTTGTCCTTTTTCTATCTATTTTTCTGCTTCTTGTCACTGCAGCCGGTCAGGGTGTTAGGGTCCTTGAGGTGCAACATATTCTCTTGAGGTTTAAGTGACAGTGGGGAGCGGTCTTTGGTATGGCATCCATGTCTTAACGGGTCCATCATTAGTTACTCAGTATCGGATGTTAGTTTACAAGTCCCCGAGGCGGTGTTGTGCGGCTGGGGGCCGTGTGGGCAGATACTGGGTATTTTGGTGGTAAAAATGTTGTGTCAAGGACCTTAACTCCCACGGTCAGCTAATTGGTTAAAAAAAAAATTAATTTTGGCTTTGGTACTAAAATAATAAAATGGCTGCTGTGGCCACTAAAAATCCAAGACCAGTGTCATGTAATCCTTTAACAAAGGGCTTAATATCTGAGTTGAGTGTTCTGGGTATTGGACCACTAGGAGCCATATACAGTACAATGCCCTTGTCATGGCTATGCAGAATTAAATTGTTCATGCATGTATTTCAGCGCTGTCTTCAGCTCTTTGTCTGAGGTATAAATAGCTCAATTTTTGCACCATCAGTACATACCAGTGTCAAGGCAGCCAAAAGGCAGAACATGAACCTTGTTATGTAAGAGATCCAGTCTGACCGGAGATGTGATCATTATCTTATCAGTTCTCTGTGAAATGTCCTTTGATTTCTTTTTTTTTCCAAGGACAAGGCCAAGTTCTATATATATAATAAAGAGCCCCGTGTAGTGTATATCCGTGGTCTGCGGTCACAATGCTGTTCCTGCTCGGTCTGATGCTGCTGTGTACAGAAGTGGTTGCAGGTAATATTATTCTCTGATCAATAGTAATAGCTCAGCATCATATAATATAGGCAGAAATACTGCAACTAGTAGAGAAATGAGCGCTGGAAGGTGTGACATGAACTGATAAAGGGGTACGAACACTGAAACCATGTTGTTTGCATCCCCACCTCCCTACTGTGTAAATATCTCCTTACTATTGTGATCTGGTATTGTATATTTTATACATGGACTCTGCTATTTACATCCATCCTGTTATATACAACCATAGATTCTGTTATATACATTTATTCTGTTATATACATGGACTCTGTTATATACTGTATATTCGGTCTGTTATATATGTGCATTCTGTTATATACATTTATTCTGTTATATACATGGACTCTGTTATATACTGTATATTCGTTCTGTTATATACCTCCATCCTGTTATATACTGTACATCCATTCTGTTATATACATCCATTCTGTTATATACCTCCATTCTGTTATATACATCCATTGATTCTGTTATATACCACCATTCTGTTATATACATGCATGCTGTTATATATGTGCATTCTGTTATATACTGTACATTCATTCTCTTTACATACATGGACTCTGTTGCATACATGCATTCTGTTGTATATATGTATTCTGTTATATATGCATTCTGTTATATACATGCACTCTGTGCCACTGCTCTGCTGTTTGGTCACATCCATTGCCACAAGTCTCCCTCCCCTGAGCTCATCGGTCTCCAAGCTGGGAGAGAAGTCTAGGGGGCTTTGATGTGCAGGTGTGGCCAGCAGAGGGAGCATTGTGGCACTAAACCAGTGGTTCTCAACCTGTGTAAGCTCAGGATCCACATTTATCCTTGGTCATTAAGTCGCAACCCAAGTCACACTGCAATGGAACGCATGGCATTAGGGTACCGCGCGTTCCGGTACAGGTGCTTGTACAGCTGCCTTGCACACCCTTTAGAGGTGCCAGGGTCCAGAATGTGACGTCAATCCGGTCCAGGCGCCTCTACAGGACACGCCATGGAGCTGTAACCAATGCATGTATGGATGGAACTCCCTCGCGGCCATACCTCCACCCCAAGCCAACAGTCAGCACTGGGCAGAATATTTTTAATGGCTGCTTGGCGCAAGAACTGACAGTGCTGCGCTAGGGGGAGTCTGAGGAGCCTCTCACCTAGAAAGGTGGAAGGCATGTGGCGACCCACCAGTTGGGAACCAAGGCACTAAACCATAGCAGAACCGTTCCCATCAGATGTTGGTTAGTACTGATCTGTAGAGCGGGAGGGTGGGATCCTTTAGATTCGGGTGGTGGGGCAAAAAAGGTAAGTGTTTAAAATAAATTAAAATGATTGATTTTGCTAGATGCTATAAAGCTAAACTGCCCGACAGTTTCTTTATATCTGGTTGGGATTTTATTGGTGAGATCTCTGTGCTGCGCTCCCAAGCCTGTACACCTGCTGTACCCATCGTGAGGGTTTCCCACCATTCTTGTGCTGAGTTCCCGAGTCTGCACCTGCTGTACCCATAATGAGGGGCTCCCACCAACCCTGTACTGAATTACTGGGTCTGTACTCCTGCTGTGCCCATTAAGAGGGGTTCACACCATGCCTACACTGATTTCCTGAGTCTGCATGCCTGTTGTGCTCATTATGAGTGGTTCTCACCATCCCTGTTTTATGTTCCCGGGTCTGTACACCTGCTGTGCCCATTATGAGGGGTTCCCCCCCATCCCTGTTCTAAGTTCCCAGGTCTGTACACCTGCTGTGCCCATTATTAGAGGTTCCCACCATCCCTACACTGAGCTCCTGGGTCTGTACACCTGTTCTGGCCATTATGAGGGCCCCCCACCATCCCTACACTGATTTCCCAAGTCTGCATGCCTTTTGTACCCATTATGAGGGGTCCCCACCATCCCTGTTCTAAGTGCTCACCTGCTGTGCCCATTATGAAGGGGTCCCCACCATCCCTACACTGATTTACTGGGTCCCACTTTTCCTGGTGGATTTCTTATATATTTCACAGAATTAGCTGTAGATCAGCCTTCAGAAAGCTGCACATAATTAGAGTTCAGCATCTACTGCCGGCTGCAGGTGGTAAATGTGAATTATTCTCCTACTACAATGTTACTTTATATTAAACTAACGGCTGTTTTCTGACCTGTTTGTTTCTGAAAGACTGCACATTAATCCCGGGGAAGCTGAAGCAGATCGATGCCGGAGCTGGCCAAGTGTACGGCGTCAGTGATAAAGAAGAGATTTTCAGATGGGTGAACAATACCTGGGAACAGATTCCTGGAAAACTTACCCATGTGTCAGTCGGCCCCGCCGGAGTTTGGGGCGTCAGCAGGGCCAACCTAGTCTACAAGTTCCATAACAATAGCTGGATGTCTGTATCAGGTACAAACTGTAAAACAAACAAGGGGCACCACTGCTGACGTAGAGTCCAATATGGCATTTTATTCCTAAAAATCAATGGGATAGAACAGTCAACGCGTTTCGGGAGGTGCGCAATATCCCGCTTCATCAAGGCTTGTAGGTTACTTTGAACTCCCATGCAGACAATCAAGGTGATTAGGTGTGAAAGAGATAGGTCACTTATATGAGCCCATTAACCGTTAGGGG
>NW_017309386.1:14713-16933 GCF_000935625.1 Nanorana parkeri
AATGTGGGGTGGTCGGGTGTGTGCTGGTGGTGCACATTACCAGGAAGGAGGTGGGGGGTGCTAGTGATGCACGTTACTTTGGGGGGGTTGATATGGATGCGCTTTACAGGTGGGAGATGAGGTGCGGATGGAAGGTGCTGGTGGTGGACGTTACCTCTGTCCGACATCCCACCCAGCTCACTGACACCACTGATTGCCAGGAGCTGGGTGGGATGCCAACCAGAACGTCCCACTCGGCTCCTGGCAACTAGTGACATCACTGGTTGCCAGAAGCTGGGCAGGACCCCAGCCAGAGTATCACAGATTGCTAGCTCTTAGAAACCTGGGATGGTCTGGCCCGAAAGGAGTGATCCCCAAGTGACCCTAAGGTATGCCGCCTGAAGCAACCACCTCAGGTTGCCTTATTATACGGACAGCCCTGTGCACCATAACAATGCAAGTCCAACCTGACACACCTGATTGAGTCTGTGCAGTGACTCTTCCCCGTCCCTGACCGTCTTTTCAGGCGTCGTCATCCAAAGTTTCAGTGAGACAGAGAGAGTCTGAAAATAAACAGCTTCTGTAAATATATTAGTTTTTTTAATTTGTAAGACAAAATCACTTCATCAATATTTAAAACTTGAACACAAGAAAAGGGCAGAGGGACTAGTCACTAATATTGCCAGGGGTCTCACTGCAGCTGATCTATCCCCCATTACCATTCCTTGTTGTGCACTGTGTCTTTGTGTTGGCCATCTTGGTAGAGGCAAGGCTTTGCTTCCTCATGTTAGTACCTCCAGCAAGGACAACAGTGAGTAGTGACATCACCAAATCTTATTCCAAACCTCCTGGGCTAGGAGTCAGAGGCAGCAGTGCCTCTGTAATATATTACTGATTGTTGGGGAATTACTTATTAGTAACCTCCATATAGTAACTTATATTTTCTATTTTGTATCTCTTTTCTACTTTGGGCGTTTAAGCTCAAAACACTTAATGAAGTTAAAATTCAACACATTGTAGTTGATTGTTGGATTTACTTGTAACATACTTTGCATTGCCTTGCTAAACCACCTGCCAAATGTTTTTCATCTACAGGAGAGCTGAAGCAAGTGGATGCGGGGGGTATGAGGTTCCTGGGTGGAGTGAATGCTAGAGACAACGTACTTTGCCTGAGACGGAGCTGCACTCTCTCAAACTCCTCGGTGGTGAGCTTCGTGTTATTGGACGGTGGACTGAAGTATTACAGCTGCGGACCTATGGGCTGCTGGGGAGTGAACAGCAACAAACAAATCCTCTACCGCTACAATGTCAAACCTGCGGCCTGCAAGGGAAGTCATTGGCAACATGTTGATGGCAGTTTGGAAATGCTGGAGGTTGGCATGGATGGTTCCGTGTTTGGTGTCAACACTGCGGGTGAAGTTTTTAAAAGGTAATAGTCCTTTACAAGTTCTAAGAGCCCTTTTGTATTTTTACGGCACGATAACGCATGTTGTGTTAAAACTGTACTTCCCCCCCTTTCTATAGTGAGGATCTAATGCTTGTTTATTCTAAAGGACGTGCCCTAGAGAGAACTACTTACCTTATTCCTTGGTGCTACATGCTTCCACCTCATCACTTCCGGTATAATTGATCAGCCATGTGAAGCCGCTCCACTTCCCTCTGCGATGTGGCCCCCCCTTACTAAAATCATTATGCAACAGCTGATCCTGTATTGTACCTGATGATGTCAAGGGCCCAACCACATGCTGAGGCTGGAGTGGGAGCGCAGCAGAACTGAAGAATAAGAAAAGTACTCCTCTGCATTACACCCCCCTAGACTAAAGAGCATAAAAGCATGAATACACTTGGGAGAGGGGGCACCCACATGGAATTTTGTTTATAGTTTAGCTTGGCAGTTCATTCATGCTTAATGAGCTGTCAATGCAATGCAGGAAAAACCCCACTGGACCACTTATTTCCAATGCAGATCATCACAATGGACAGAATGTTCTCATCTGTGGATTGTGGCCTGCCAAAGTACTGAGTATGTCCATTGGGGTGCTGTTCGAATTGTCTGAAGTAGAGAAGGGTTAAAACCCTATCAGCTTATTTTTTACAAACTCAGGCACGTGTTTAAGAATAAAAGGCGGGGGGTTAGAGTGATACGAGTATAACTCCCATGCACAGGCGTAGAGGAGTTCATCATTGGCCAACCAGTGTCTGAAGAAGATGCTGGAATCAAAAAAAGACTCGTAGAAGACA
>NW_017309386.1:16945-17242 GCF_000935625.1 Nanorana parkeri
GTAAGTCCGCTATAATATGCAGGTCTGGTGTGCAGATTTGCACATTACGGCAACTGTTCCACCGACACCATTTGGATTCATTTTCACTTTAAATACTCCGGGGAAAACAAAAATGTAAAAGCTTATTCATGCCCAGGGCCCCAATTATCAAATACTCAGAGACAATAGCCCCTGCATGAGGACACAGAGGGACCACCCACAATCCGGAGCAGAGAACAGCAGCGGGGGGAGCAAGGAGTAGGGTAGGCAAAAGTGTTTTTTCCTGGTACCCCAGATTTAAAGGAGCATTTGCTCCTT
>NW_017309386.1:17268-32031 GCF_000935625.1 Nanorana parkeri
AGCTGAATCTGGTGGCACACTGCAAGTACCATCTCCACTTCTGTCCACCGCCCTCCATTTTTCGTACTTGATATTGGTATATTCAGGCTGTATGGGAAATATAACTAATAAGAAATACTTTCTCTTGCAGGGAGGGCATCACTAAATCTACCCCACTGGGTACATCATGGGTCTTCCAGGACTTCTGTGGCACATTTAAGCACGTCACTTATGATGATGGCATTTTGTGGCTTCTTGATCAGTACGGAGACATCTATCGATGTTCAGACACCAGCAAGAATATTAATAATAATGAATGATGAAATATAAGTATGCGGATGGTGGGTTGAACGTGTGTGCTGAAACTTTTCTCCTATAGCGCACCCACTGCTGTCGATGTTATCAGTTCAGTTTATAGTTTTTACATTTGTACAATGCAGCTTAAAGCCAAGCCAAATTTTAATTGTCATTTTGGATACAGTGGAGGTTTTTTTTTTTAAATTGTGGCCCCAGGAGGTGTTTAAAATTAAAAGAAAGCAGCTCTGGCTGCAATAATGACTTTCTGTGCGGTGCTGTTCTCCTTTCTGCCACTAGATGCCCTCAGTCTTCAGAGTTGAATGCCCCACCGGCATTTTTTTACCTGAAAAACTGAGGACATATTGTGAGTGCAGGGTGTCATATACCTGCACCTTGAGGGGAAGTCATCACAGCGCACTGTATTTATATTATATATAATGATGCAGAGAATAAGGCTTACATCATTATGTAAGTGCCACTCTCTGCATCATATAACATTTCCAACTGCTTGGAGAAGATCTGAAGATGACAAAGGCACCGCATATCAATTGACTGACCTAATACATAAGAATACACTGCCAGGGGGACATTTGGAGGGAGCACGTGAGAAGGGGGGGGGCACAGAGCTCAGGGTTGGGTTTTAAAATCCCTGTCTGCCTTTTATTTCTAAAATGGGGGTATGTTTGTCACCGTGACAGGGAGGCACAACAGCAATAAAGATATTGTCAGAAGGTGAGGAAGAGATGGGAAATATATGCAATATGGACATAGACATCAATAGAAACACAATATACTGTATATGTTACAATCTGACTCTACAATCTCCTTAGATTTATCAAAACTATGTAATATGAGGATCAACCTAAACTCTCCAATCAATTTGTATCCAATGAGGTGACCCCTTGAACTGTATTGTTATGGGTAGATTGTACCATGTGCGGTGAACTAGAGGTGCTAACCCTTCCCGGATGTATCCAAAAATAAATGAAAATATTTGGTTGGAGTTGGTCTTTAAAGTTTAAAACGTTGTCTCAAATTAGCATGCCTTTAGTTTAATATGTAGATTGGGTTTACGCTTATATGTTGTGTTATTAATGGACTACAGAACACTTCCCCCTCTTTTATAGAGGTGAGTAGAGGATATATTCTGTAACCCTGCCCTTTAATCTAGCCCTCTCTAGCTTACTTTACTGGAGTCACTGGAGACTCCTACAACCACTGGACCAGAGTGTTGGGGAAGAGACCTTTGTCCTCATCGACATGGGGACAAGGTGCTTTTCCAGGGGGTCCCCCCTAGCAAAGCACCCTCAGAATGTTAAGGGCATGTGGCCTGGTATGGTGCAGGAGGTGGCGGGCACACGCCCTGCTTTGCCAGGCTGCTTCTCAGAACACTGGTCTGATAAGGAATTTTAGGGGGAACCCCATGCATTTGTTTTTTGTTTTTGTTCTGGCGTTGGGGTCCCCACTAAAATTCCTACTACACTGGTATGAATTGGGGAGGGGTCTCCACGCTGGGTTTTTTTTCTGAACAATTAACAGCACAAGTTTATTGCGAATGACATTCGGAAAAAATTTGGATGCATTCGAAATTTTGTAATCGAAAAATTCGGATTTGTTATTTCTTTCATTTGGAAATTGAGATGCATGTGAATTTCTGAAAATTCCTACGAATTTCAATTCGGAATGAAACAAATCACACATGTCTAGTACAGAGAGAATAAGAAGGCTGGTGATGCTGACCTCCTAAAACACTTGTTGTGTAGATGTCTCTTGCTTCAGTACTTCCTGAATCATTGACCCAGTACAAGCATGCAGGAAGTAAATTTGGGGTGAGTCAGAACTCAGAATCAATGACCCATAATGGATTGATGTGATGGCCCGGCAACCAGCATTTTCTGAAGTAGAGGTCAGCAACTGGAAATGTCATAAGAATTCCAGAATTTGCCAGATTCAAAGAAGAAGACAAAAGCACACATTTCAAGTAATTCACATTTATTATAAAAACATTTAGGAACATGTATTGACATCAGTAAAAATGAGTTCCGTTTAGATGAAATTTATCAGTATGGTGAATAAGAATGAATTGCAGCAGGGCTAATGCCATCCATGATCTAATGATCCATTAACATTGATCATAAGTAATAGCCAGCGTTGCAACACCTTGTGCCACACTTGCTATTTTTCCGGCAATATAAATTGTCCTCATGACATATTTAACAAATGTTTTAAACTTTCCCTTCTTCTTGCCAGGTGCTGGTTTATAAACCTTGATCTAGAAAAGAAGCAGATATGTATTATCAGTATCAAAAAACCTGAATATTTCATTGGAGTCAGTCCACCTTAAACTGTTATTTTTCTACTATGATAGATGAACTACACTACTGTATTTAGTAACAGCTGTGATATTTGGGAAAGTTAGCACAATGGTGAGCGGTTCATGACCAGCCTCAAATCTGTTTTAACATAAAAAGGACAGTCTTATTTATTCCATAACAGAAAATAGCTTTCTTCAGCAGCACAACATAAAGTCCACTTGTCTTTCAGAAAACAGAAATACCGTATTTTGCGGTCCATAAGACGCACCGGACCATAGGACGCAGGGAGGTCCGGCGCGCCTTATGGAGCACTCGAGACTGTAGCTTCTGTCACAGCTTCTATGACAGAAGCTGTGACAGAAGCTGCAGTTAGTGACCGCTGAGACAGGTGGCGCCGTGATTACAGCGCCAGGTTCTCAGTGATGACACAGAGCAGGCGAAGAACGTCTATTCTTCGTCTGCTCTATGGTTATCTCGATCGTCGCCGCTGCTCGGTTTTAATACGAGTGATCTCATTAGATCACTCGTATTAAACGAGCAGTGGCTCCTGCTGCTGTACTCGATCGCCGCCGCCGCTGCTCGGCTTTAATACGAGTGATCTCGTTAGATCATTCGTATTAAACGAGCAGTGGCTCCTACTACTCGCCCGGCGCCCGGAACTGCATGTCTCGGGCGTCGGGATTCGCTCCATAAGACGCAGGCACTTTTTCCCCCTCCTTTTGGGGGAAAAAAGTGCGTCTTATGGAGCGAAAAATACGGTATATTGTCTCATCATTCTCAAGCTGTCCCACACACTCACAGCGTCCCAGTCCTTTAACGTTTTTTCTCTTGCAGCACTGCTGCTCCGGCCTCAATCCTCAGACCACTGTCTGTTTCCTCCAGACGAACTCAGTACTATGCTAACCTGCACAACTTGTTTACCGCCCGCAGCGCCCTGCTGCTCTGGCTCCTGGATGGAGTCCTCCTGTCCCCCAGGTGGAGCCCTGAACATTAGCCAGCAGCCTTTTCATAAGGGTAGTGCACAGGTGCACAATCATTGGGTGCTGGTCCAGTAGCGTCACGAGGGGGGTGTGGCCTGCACCCAGGTGACACCATTGGAGGGGTTTCAGCAAAATGAGTCATTTTGCGGTCACCTCCTCTGAAAAGTCAGGCACTTGGTCATGGACCAAGAGCCCAACAGTTGTAGGGGAGAGGAGGGGACCCGGCGGCATAAGGTATGAATGTCCCCTCCTCTTTCTATCGGTGTCCATCACCAAGATGACTGCCAGTAGGTATCACCAAGATGGCCGCCCATGTGGGCTAACCGCTCCAGGTGCAACCCAGCCTCGGGACGCCCCTGTGCCGTTCACTACTAAACCCAGACCCAGGAATGGAGATTTCATCCCTCTCAATTCTCCTGGCTCCAGGATCCCAACTATAATCCAGAAAAGACCTGAAAAGCCAGCTCTTTCCTGGAAAAAGTATGTGCTTCATGAAGCCACTCAGCCCCTCTGGCTGAGAGTTCTTCGTGACTATGATGCCACCTTAAGACCCCGTTCACATTGAGCGATTTATCGCACGGTAATTCCCGCGATATCGCGGCAAATTACCGCGCGATATCGCGCTCCAATGCAATCCAATGGGGCAAAGGGTCCTGCTGTCGCGGGTCGTGTGTCGCTACAGCAGGACCCTTTTTGGAGCGGATTTAGCCGCGATTCAAGCTTGCTCAAAGCAAGCTTGAACGCGACATCGCGCGGCAAATCTCGCGATGTCGCGCAATATGCAAATTGAGCGATATTGCGATATTGAGCGACGTGTCGCGCGACATCGCGCGACTTTTTCCTATTGGGCTGTATGCAATCAGGAGCTTGTCGCTCATGTAGGAGCGACAAGCGATCAGCGACGAGCTACAAGCGATATTGAGCGATATTGAGCGACGAGATGTGAACAGCTCCATTGAAATGTATTGGAGAAGCTACATAGAGCGATATCGCGCGGAAATATGAGCGATATCGCTGCAAAAATCGCTCCATAAATCGCTTAGTGTGAATGGGGCCTTAACCATGGTATTGCCACGCACTGCCACCCAGCCTACATATTTTAAGGACTCCATAGAAGTGTTCTTTTCACTGAAGTTTCCACTCCTTCTTGACTCCACAAGAATTTCTGTGCCAATATTAATATTAAGGAGTACACTGTACATTGACCTGATAATGCTGGCATTTCAAACTGATTGTTGGATCAGACAATTCTCTGCAATTTTTCAAGATGTAGCATTGGTGAATCAGGAGATAGATGTCACACATACTACAGCTTGGAGGAGGATGTGCCAATATTAATATTAAGGAGTACTACTGGCTGGCTGCCTGGAGAGAAGGAGGGAGGGGTGCTGTGCAGGAGCATGACAGAGGAGGACATGGGTTGCTGAAGATCTTTGGAAGTGCGTCTCTGAGGGGGAGGAGCAGGGGCCAGGCCTCAGGTGGGTTTGGCTCTAGAGAGGCAGAGCCAGCTATCAATCAGGCAGTGGGATCCCAACAATATTGTTGGGATCACTCCAAGCTGCAGTGTGGCTCTGTGCTCAGCAAATAAGAGATAGTAGCCTGCTACATGCTGAGTTTTGGTCACAGGAGTGCATTAGTAAAGCCAGTACTAAAGCCAGTTCTCATTTAAGATTATAGGTAGGATTAGTGTGAAGTTCGGTGTTAGGGTAACATGGGTGGTTAGTGTTAGACTTACTTGGAGGGTTAGTGTGAGGTTTAGTGTTAGATTTGCAGGAAAGGTTATTGCAAGGACAGCCTTTAGGAAGAACATTGATCTCTGTGTAGAAAACTATAATTGCTGACCTCACCGCCCCTAAAGTCAATGCACAATATGGTTGGTAATGATTGCATCAAGAGAATCAGCAATTCCATGAACACTTATCACCAGTGTAATAACCATTCTTTCCAATGACAACCAATATAAGGAGAATTCTTCCCATTTGAACATTTGATCTCTCTACAGAGAATCTCATAATTGTTTACTTATAGTAGAAGCTTCCTTCTACTTTAAGCAGACTAATGAACAGACTAATGATAAAGATCTAAGAACAATTTTAACACAGCATCATGATAGGAATTGCCCTGAATGCCCTATCACTTAAAGGGTATGTAAACGATAACAGCAAACCTCTCCTATTTGGTCCCTTTTAGTATGTTAAATATAATATAATGAAAAACTTCATATATCTGTTAATCTTGCCAAAATCCATTAAGCTGGTAGCTTCCTGTGCTCGCCGCCGGTACAGCATTGTTTTCAATCATATTGTCACTTGTTATCTGAGGACTACAGAACCCCGTTTATCTATGTTATGAAGAAGAGGACAAAAGGAGGTCTCTGTAGTCCTAAATTATAAAGGGCCGACCAAATTTAAATTTTGCTTAAGGAGTGCAGCCTAATTCAGTACCGGCTCTTCATGGAGCACCCAAAATAACACGAAGAAGAATACTTGTGTATTACCAATGTTTTGCTCACTCTTACCTGATTGTTGTGCATGGTTTCTGATCCTTGATGTCTTAAAGGAATTGTTTTTTACCTACAAAAAGGTATTAAAAAGAATCACATTAATTTGATGTCCAATGAGCACACATCCCAAATCTAGCAAACATCCCTCAGCGTAGTTCCCTGGATTGTCACTCGCATCCATAACTAATGATGGTTCTAAAATATGAGAAAAGAAACCAATTTAGTCGCTATGGACAATGGCTCTAGTTTTGCCCCTGTTTCCCTAAACTAGAAGCACAAATGAATTATGCAATACAATTCTGCAAATTTATATTTGCATTGGTAAGAAATTTGCAGGTTTTGCTTTTCTAGAGCATATTAATATGTCAATAGATGACCCATAATATAAGAGAAAGTCTTCTCTACTGCAATTAACCAGCACTGCCTGGTCACATCCTCTCTCCCAGCCTGTGATTGGATAGTGAAGGAGTAGCAACAGGCTTGTGAGGTAATCTCTCTACTCTCGCTTTCTCTCACATGTGAATGCAGGGCATCTGATTGGTCTTAAGTGCTGCCCCTCCGTCTACCAGTCTGACTCCTGAAGTCAGGTCAAATTCAGAAAACCTGATCAACACACAACTGCATGAAAGTAGAACTGAAGCCAAAACTATAGGGAGAGTTATAACACCTGTCAACTTTTTTTGCCATATGTATCCCATAAAGGGAGATTTCCCTTACTATGTTCCATAGTCACAACAGGAAGTGAGAGAAAATCCCCTCAAAGTGAGTGGAAAGTGAGTGGAATCTCTGGTGGTCAGCAGGGCCAGCCTTAGGCCTTTTGGCGTCCTGTGCGAGAAAGCTCTACAGTGCCCCTCAGTGACCACACCCCTCAGTAACCACACCCATTTCTCCAATATCCGCACCATTCAAAGACTCCAATTTTGTTAAGCCCCAAAGAAACATATTAAAAAGTATGATAAAAATAAAACTTTATTTAAAGGTATTAAACTTGTAGGCACAATATCAGTATTCTTAATAAATAAAACAACAGAAGGCAAACAAGTGGTAAACTATAAATGTCAAACTAAAATAGAATCTATAAAAATAAAGTGTCAGGTTGTCATGCCGACCCTTTCTTCAAGTAGGTGCATCTAGAAAAGTAAAAATAAAAAACAGACAGAACACAAAACCTAGACTACATTTTAAATTAATTAATTACTATTTTCCCAAATATACGAAAAAAAATTTCGGGCACATAATAATTTGTTTGAGAATGTGCGGTGTCCATGTTGGCCACCGGCGCGTTCTGCGAATGCGCGCCACCATCTTAGAGGCGGGGAGCATGATGTCACATGACGCCATGCATGTGTGACGTCAGGTGACGTCACACACCGATATAGGCACCGCCATCTTGGTGTATACCTAGATATAATTTTACTATCAGCAGTTTATGAATGGGGAGGAGCCTCTGTAGAGAGTGCAACACTACATTCAGAAATTCATGAATAAACAGGACGTGATGTAAATCACATCCTGTTCATTCATAACTGGGGACATATAGTACTATGTGTCCCCAGTTATTTACAAACATTGGAGTGGTCAGCGATCACTCCAGTGTTTGTTCCGCACACTCAGAGGATCCTCCGCTCGGCCACGCACACAGCCGCTGTCATCCTGAAACTGACAAAATTACAGCGGCTGCTCTCTCTTCCCCGCTCGGCCTTCCTGAAAGCTGCGGCTTCTCATATATTCTCGTGACAGCCCAACATTTTGAATTTTGTTTCATTTTCAGTGATAACGGTCACCAGGACAAAAATAGACAGGGTGAATCATCCTAACGTGGACACAGACAGCAATAAAAACCTGACATTTGTTCTAATCCCTCTCCACTCTATCCAAAATTAAAAGAAAAAGCTTTGGCTGCAGTTGCACTTTGATGCTTTTTTCTTTTTAATCTATCCAGATGTTAGCTTTAAAATTATGGGATTCAGTCTGGAGGGTTCATCTGCCCAGAAATCCCCTTTAATTGTTCTTTGAAGATTATTATTGTGCCATTGCATCACACCCCACTATTATACAATAAATGACACATACATGTCTAATAGGTCCATAGCTATACAACAAATGACACATACATCTCTAATAGGTCCATACCTGTACAACAAATGACACATACATCTCTAATAGGTCCACACCTATTATACAATAAATGACACATACATGTCTAATAGGTCCATAGCTATACAACAAATGACACATACATCTCTAATAGGTCCATACCTGTACAATACATGACATATACATCTCTAATACGTTCATACCTGTACAATACATGACATATACATCTCTAATAGGTTCATACCTATACAACAAATGACACATACATCTCTAATAGATCCATACCTATACAACATGACACATTTATCTCTAATAGGTTCATACCTATACAATAAATGACACATACATCTCTAATAGGTCCATACCTATCACGGGTTGGTAGATGATCTGTGAAGTCTATAGAGAGAATTGGGTTTATATACAGACATTTACCTCCCTCCCTAAATAGTTCAGTTTCCCGATGCAATTTTATAGTAAATATTTCACAGCATGGTAATAAATATACGGCTTTTCTAGGCTATAAAAATCCCTACATGTTTTTTTAAACTACATGTAAAGTAAACCCAAACAATCAAATCAAAGATCTTTGTCACATTAAGGAAATTTGAAAATACATTTTCAGTATTTTTGGTTGTGCAGCTTTTAACAAAGTAACACCTGATGATCCTGCCAAGAAGGTCCTTCTTTAGGCTCTCCCTGTTATAGGGTGACAGTTATCTGTCCCTGTTTGTGCTCCTACATGGTCAACCTGACGACTGGGCTTCCGATGGAGATGGAAGTGGCTGCAGATTAGCAGTCTATGAATATAGGTGAAAAACAGTATGTTATTTAAAAAACACAGCAGTTGTTTATGATGCAACTAAATGCCATCTAGTTAGGGTCTACATCTACTGTAAAGAGGCCTTGTCACTATAGGGACCAAAGTAAAGAAAGAAAAAAAAAGTCTGTAAAAGGAGACAATGGGGGTTATTTACTAAGAGGAGGCAGCCGAATGAATAACCGAGCCGAAGTGAAGGGAGCCGAAGCCTCTTTGGTTATTCACTGTGGCCCTGTACGGCTATTCTTAGCCATACATCAACTGCAGTCGGCGCGCTTCACCTCCCTACGGCTCGGCTGAACTGCCTCAGCACGTTTGGCTGAACCGAAGGGAGGAACCTGTTCGCCTTAGCCAATGCAACATCTGCTGTTCACCCCTATTCTCCAAGGGCCCAAACAGCATTTGGCTCAGTCATTCTGTTCAGTACCTCAAAGGTTGCGAACAGAATGAAAACTGTCACTGTAAAAAAAAAAATACAAGGTGGGGTCCCCCTAAGGCCTAGTAGAAATGTTAGGGGGGACCCCCGTTGTAACCAAAAAAAAACAATGTGGGGTTCTCCTTAAAATTCCTACCAGACTCTTAATCCAGGCACTGGCCTGGCAGTGCAGGAAGGAGGGGGACAAGCGAGAGCCGCCCCCCATGCACCATACCAGGCAATTTTGTTTACATGCCATTTGAGGACAATGAGCTGTCATGGCATGAAAACAAATGGGCGGACCGAGTTGTGATGTCACGACCCCTCCACCCATTTGTTTACATTCGGCCCGTACCTCTTATTTTCTGGCGGGTGTTCGGCAGTAGCTGACAGGTCAGCGTGCGGCGGGACTTTTTTGATTTTGGAGAGTCGGCGGGCGTCGTTCAGTGTGATTGACAATAGATTACATCGCTGGATGACATGATTGACCCTGGATTAGAGCGTGGGCAATTTTGTTTTTTAAAGAAGGAACTGTCAAAAATTGTCCTATGTTTTTTGTTCAATCAAAGGACTTTTTCACAGTGTGGTGTTTTTACTTACTCTTTGGTGAATGAGTAGAGGTAACATCTACCCCTTACATATTTACAAGGGGGTGGCAGCATCTGGTTGCCTCCTTTATAAAAGGGGATACCGAAATGCAGATGAGCCTCCCTACCTGCAGACCCCCACAACCACGGGGTCAGCGTTGTGGGGAAGAGGCCCTTGTCCTCATTGGCATGGGGACAAGGTGCTTTTATAGGGGATCCCTGTAAGTCAAAAATAAATAAGGAAACACATGTATTTTAATTTCAGTTTTCTTACAAACTTGCTGATGTGTGTTACATCTGGCCTTCTCTTTCCTTTATGCAAATATTATTAACTGTCACTTGACAAATGATTGACAATAATGGTATAGGTTACATTAATCCATAAAAGGTTCCCAAGGTTACCCTGTGTATTTTTGTATTATTTCTGTAATTTTGTCAATGTTCTTCCTTGTTTACTGTTACTGTGTATTATTGCTTTAAATATATCCTTATAGTTTAACTTCGCGCCCATGAAGTGTTGGATACTCCAAATGTCTTTCTTGTTTTATTTATAGTAGGTAGTCTTTTTTACTGAGTCCATTATAGTGAACATTGACTCAAACCAATTTTCTTACCAGGGCTATCTATACCCCTTGGGGGGGGATGAGAACCAAATAATGAAGGTATGGTACTGGATCTTTAACCACTTGCTGACCGGGGTGTTTACACCCCCTTCCTGGCCAGGCCATTTTTCAGTATTCGGCGCTGCGGTACTTTGACTGACATTTATGCCGTCATGCAATCCTGTACTGAAACTAATTTTATACCATTTTTTGGGTACAGATAGAGCTTTCTTTTGGTGCTATTTATTCACCACTGGGGGTTTTATTTGTTACTATAGTAAAGTGACATTAAACCCTCAGATTTTTTACCTTAAAACAATACTGTAATGTGTGCCTTACTGTAATCCATGGTTGTTTCCCTTCTCTTTGCTGCTCTTCCTTTTAAATCTGTATCTCTTCTCATGCTGGGCAGAACTTCTGTTTTGCAGCAGACTGCCTTGTATCTGGAATGGATACATGGTGTCTATGTATCAGTTTGTATAGGCTTGTAACCTGAGCCAGCACTACAGGAAGAGGTCCTGAGCTGAAAAGGGAAGTTCTCCCCCAGCATGAGAAGAGATGAGGATTTAAAAGGAAGAGCAGCAAAGAGAAGGGAAACAACCATTGATTACAGTAAGGCACACATTACAGTATTGTTTTATGTTAGAAAAATCTAATTTTTACACCGGCCGGCCGGGAGGTGGTTAAATAAAAAATGAACTGAAGGAAGGTTCTCTGCATTATTGTTGTGGAAACTTGGCTATTAGTGATTTGCAATTTTTACAAAAATAGATATGATTAAAAAAACTTTTCTTTTTTTTGTTTGGGCGTCACATTCTCTTTTCAAAGAGTTTATTCACTCCATAAAGCTTATTACAAATCTTTTGAGAGTAGTGATTCCAGTAGGAGACTGAACCTCTTCTCTAACATTAACTACAGGAAGCAACATTCAAACAAGTGAAACAAATATACGAAGAAAGTTATAACAAAATTCGTATTGTTACAGTAGAATTCCAGTTTAACTTTTTTTTCATTTTGGGCTCCACTTTTCTGTGTTAAATTAAAAGCAATAACCTAACCCTAGGCCTAACCCTTCATTGTGCCATCTAAAACTCAACAAAATGTCTAAACTTTACAAATAAACTTTAATTTTCTTACCAGGGCTATCTATACCCCTTGGGGGGGGATGAGAACCAAATAATGAAGGTATGGTACTGGATCTTTAACCACTTGCTGACCGGGGTGTTTACACCCCCTTCCTGGCCAGGCCATTTTTCAGTATTCGGCGCTGCGGTACTTTGACTGACATTTATGCCGTCATGCAATCCTGTACTGAAACTAATTTTATACCATTTTTTGGGTACAGATAGAGCTTTCTTTTGGTGCTATTTATTCACCACTGGGGGTTTTATTTGTTACTATAGTAAAGTGACATTAAACCCTCAGATTTTTTACCTTAAAACAATACTGTAATGTGTGCCTTACTGTAATCCATGGTTGTTTCCCTTCTCTTTGCTGCTCTTCCTTTTAAATCTGTATCTCTTCTCATGCTGGGCAGAACTTCTGTTTTGCAGCAGACTGCCTTGTATCTGGAATGGATACATGGTGTCTATGTATCAGTTTGTATAGGCTTGTAACCTGAGCCAGCACTACAGGAAGAGGTCCTGAGCTGAAAAGGGAAGTTCTCCCCCAGCATGAGAAGAGATGAGGATTTAAAAGGAAGAGCAGCAAAGAGAAGGGAAACAACCATTGATTACAGTAAGGCACACATTACAGTATTGTTTTATGTTAGAAAAATCTAATTTTTACACCGGCCGGCCGGGAGGTGGTTAAATAAAAAATGAACTGAAGGAAGGTTCTCTGCATTATTGTTGTGGAAACTTGGCTATTAGTGATTTGCAATTTTTACAAAAATAGATATGATTAAAAAAACTTTTCTTTTTTTTGTTTGGGCGTCACATTCTCTTTTCAAAGAGTTTATTCACTCCATAAAGCTTATTACAAATCTTTTGAGAGTAGTGATTCCAGTAGGAGACTGAACCTCTTCTCTAACATTAACTACAGGAAGCAACATTCAAACAAGTGAAACAAATATACGAAGAAAGTTATAACAAAATTCGTATTGTTACAGTAGAATTCCAGTTTAACTTTTTTTTCATTTTGGGCTCCACTTTTCTGTGTTAAATTAAAAGCAATAACCTAACCCTAGGCCTAACCCTTCATTGTGCCATCTAAAACTCAACAAAATGTCTAAACTTTACAAATAAACTTTACATTTAGTTTAGGAATTGATAAAGTGATTGCTAAATAAACAGGCCCAGGGTGGAAAATGTAACAATTGATCTGAGCAAAAAGGGGTATACAGGTAGGAGACCCGAAGTGGCTGAAGCCAAATTTCAGCCCACTTAACCTCCTCCTCACCCATGAGATCTTTAGTCTATGCAGCCTATGCTGCTTTCCATTGTAGGCCAAGGCTGAAAAAAAGAGTTAGCAAAGCACAACTCACCTTCTCTCAATGCTCCAGCACTGTCCTCCAGGTCCTTCTCCATCTTCTTCTGGATTGAATGACAACCCTCCTCCTATGAGCCCAGACTGTCAATGAAAATGTCTTTGGGGATGTGTCATTAGTCCAGACGAAGATGAAGAAAGACATTTAGATGTTTTTACTTTATGTTACCAACAATTTCTTTATACTAAGCAATATATATTTTAGTCATGTCTCTGTAAGTCATAAACAAATAAGGAAAGACATTAGATTTAATTTTGGTTTATTACTAACTTGCTGTTGTGTGTTACCTCTGGCCTTCCCTTCCCTTTATGCAAATATTTGTAACTCTGCACAGGTCATCAATGATTGAGAATAATGTTAAATATTTCCTTAACCATCACCTTGTTCCATGATTACCCTGCTTAAGTTTTTATTTCTGCAATTTGTCAGTGTACTTCCGTCTCTACTTTAAATTGTTCCATGTATATTATTGCATTAAAATATCCTTAAAGTGTCCACTTCTGCAGCCAGATTTGAGAAAAAACCCCTCTACATGTTTGTCATGTGTTCCCATTTACCCAGCATACCAAAAAATAATAATAAAAAAAAATCTTACCCTTTAGATGTTTCGTTGCAGCAGGCAATGTGGCTGATTCTAGGTTTTTCTGAGCGCCTTCACTGTGATCTGTCCTTATAAATGTAGGACTTTAACTTCATTAACACAGATTGCAAACCCCTCACTCATCAGAACCCCTTCTAACATTACAAAGAAGGAGAAGCCAGTAGAAATTTTAACCCTTAAGAAGCCAAGAAAAAGCTATTTAAACTTTTTTTTTTTAGCTTATGCATTGTAAATTTGTAAATACACTTTAAAGTTTAACTTTAAAGTGTATTTCCCTCCTAACGTTACAAAGAAGGAGAAGCCAGTAGAAATTGTAACCCCTAACCCAAGTAAAAGCAATTTAAACTGCAAGAAACATTTTAAATATTTTTTTTCAGCTTATGCATTGTAAATGGGAATATGTAACAAATATAAAATAGGTATTATCCCAATTTGGCAGCAAAAAATGGAAATACACTTTAAAAGTTGAACTTGACACCCATGAAGTGTTCGATACTTTTTTTTTATTATTTATTTATTTTTGGTAGGTATCTTGTATTATGGTGAACACTGACTAAAACAGGTGTACCCATAACCCTTGAGGGGAGATGGTAGCCAATTAGTAAAGATATAATAAACTAGATCTCTCTACAAAAAAAAGAATGAAAGAGGATTATTTGCATTATTGTGGCCTAACTGGGGTATTTGTGATTGGCAGTTTTTTTATTTTTTTTAATAAATATGCTCAAAATCCTTGTGATTGTCTTTGGTTTGGGTGTCACATTCTTTTTTTAAAGGGTGCAAGCACTCCATGATGGTCATTACAAATCTTTTGAGAGTAGTGAGTCCTGTAGGAGACTGACTCACACAAAATGGTCACAGGAGTCCATAATCATGAACAATTCCTGTCCCAATCTACATTCTTACCCATGGAAGGTCTCGTCAGCAGTCACATGACTCTATCGTCGTGATTGTTTTTTCACCCTCATTGACAATGGGAATAGAAACCAATGACCACTAACCCCATTCAAAGGATGCTACTGTAAGTGATAGTCATGGATAAACATACATGGGGGGGGGGGGGGTGTCTGGGGTTATTTACT
>NW_017309386.1:32542-34702 GCF_000935625.1 Nanorana parkeri
GTAGTAATGGATAACTAAATAAAAAAATAATGGGGGGGGGGGGGGGTCACTTGGGCTGATTTACTAAAGGCGAATACCCAATTGTGCCCAAATGAAATAGGTAAGAAAGAATTTGCTTTTACATTCGATATTTACACAATTCATTGTGTGACGATTCCCAACTCCTTTAGTAAATAAGCCTCAATGGGGTGGATTTACTTAAAGCAAATTGGCTGTTCACTTTGCAAGAGGATTTTTCTTGCAGCTTGTTTTCTTTGTTATTTTCCTTATTTGCTTAGTAACTGTGGTTAAAGTTCACTTTGCAAAGAGGACCCAATGCCCTAAGAAACATTATATTTGCTTGCACATGATTGGATGAAGGAAGTCATCAGAGCTTCACCTCATTCAGTAAGCTAAGGGGAGAGTCCCTTGCAAAGGGAAAATTCCTTTTCAAAGCGAACAGCCTATTTGGCTTTAGTAAATCATCCATTGTAATATACAGTATGACATTCCTTCCCTGTCCATTAATTCCTGGATGGCATAGCTGAGCAGGCATACAACAATAAAAAGCTCCAATCCGTGCCCTCAATATCCTGTGCTTCCAATCAGGGTTAAGGGAAGCCACTGAGCTGGGCACACCGCAGCTCCTGAAACAACCTGGAACATGCCGGGTACAACTGTGAAAATAAAATCACAATGGTAATTAATAACCATTTCTTTTTATTTAAAGGTTTGCATGTATTAAGACACAGCGGTTTCCAACCGGTGATCCGCGGACCACTGATAGACCGCAAGCAAATTTTGGTGATCCGCAATTGCCCCCTGGGCCCCTCTGATGCCGTGCAGGCTGGGCCATCATGGAAGTGGCATGGAGGCTCCGGGGCTGCCTCTCATTGACTCGAGCAGCGGCTGTCACAAGGAATGCGTGACTCTCAGTACAGTGCGGGCTCTGCAGGAGGCGGGGCATCTCGTCAGTACCCGGACTGAGCAGGCTGCGGGACACAGGAGAAGTGGGGAGAAGCCAGGTAATATTGGCACAGTGTGGGGGAAGGTTGGAGGCAGTGCAGAAGCTAGGGGGGATATGTGACCCGGGAGATTCGATAGGGGGGGGGAGCAATTAATATTATTACTGGGCTGGGGCGTGCTGCACCGCTCCCTCCACCAGCACTGCCACTCCTGCAGGCACACCCGCACCTATGTATGTACAGGTGAAACTCGAATAATTAGAATATCGTGCAAAGTTCATTTATTTCACTAATGCAACTTAAAAGGTGAAACTAATATATGAGAGACTCATTACATGCAAAGCAAGATAATTCAACCCGTGTTTTGTCATAATTGTGATGATTATGGCTTACAGCTCATGAAAACCCCAAGAACCCCAAATCCACCACCTCAAAAAAGTAGATTATTACATGCAATCAATAAAACAAGGATTGTACATAGAACAATATCGGACCTCTGAAAAGTGCAAGCATGCATATGTACTCAGTACTTGGTTTGGGCCCCTTTTGCAGCACTTACTGCAATTACTTTTGCACGATATTCTAATTATTCGAGTTTCACCTGTATGTGTAGATATACTATATGTATATATAGATATATTCTCATATTTTTTGTTTCCTCATATATAAATATTACCACCAGATTGACCCCCTGTTTTTTATATATATTTCAGTCCAATTAGCTAGTGCTTTATTGTTGTGTTTGCTGTTGCGCCCTCCATGTTCCTTTGCTGTTACTCTCCAGCTACAGAAGCTGATGAAGCCCATCTCTGCTTCATCAGCTTCTCTGGGGGTCCCTAGGTGACTTTAGGGGTCTTGGAGACCCCTGATGTCTCCATTAAGAGGACCTGTCATGTAAATTAGCTATCCCATAGGGGGCTTCTTAGCCCCCCATGTAATAGCAATAAAGTTGTGTGTTAAAAAAAAAAAGTAATATAAAAATTAAAGAATCATAAAATAAATAAAGAAGCATAAAAAAATTAAAAAAGAAGAATTTTTTTAAAGTCCCCCGCCCCCCACATACACACGTAGATATGCGTCGGGTGCGCCTACGTGCGAAAACGACGATTGCGCCTATCGTGCCGCACATGTTACATATCGCCGCAAATGTCGGAGTGAGAGCAATAATTCTAGAGCCATCAATCACTGATAACACTAAACTGATGAGCAGTAAAAG
>NW_017309386.1:35203-41087 GCF_000935625.1 Nanorana parkeri
TTGAAAGCATATTTCCAAAAGAGCATGTATTGTGCAAACAGCAAGTTAATTTTATTTACGTTCTGCCCTTTGAATGGGAACATGCACCAAATATAAAATAAGGGATATCCCAATTTGGCTGCAAAAGTGGAAATACGCTTTGAAATAAAAAGTGAAACTGTAGCTTGAAAATGGTATTGGCATCAAGGTCTCTGTTGGGACAAGGTACTCTGGTACTCTGGTACTCAAAACAATGGGGGTTGATTTACTATAGTCAAATAGGCTGTTCACCTTGCAAGGGAATTTTCCCTCACCGTCACTTTGCAAAGAATACAAGTCATGTGCGAGGAAAATTAAAAAATTTTTTTGTTTTTTTTTTGCTTGTGCATGATTGTTAAGCAAATGACTGCAAGGATTAGGGCTGCCACAACTAATCGACATAATCGATTAATCGTTGTCAACTTTTTCAATAATCGATTAATCGGCTTCTGATCAGTTGGCCCTGTTCATGGCTCCACACACGCTGCGCGCCCCACCTCCTCCCTAACTCACGCTCAACGCTGCCAGACCCGCATCCACGCTTTACACGCCGCACCTCCTTCCCGCCTCACACTCACCGCCCGCCCACATCCACGATCGGCACAGGGACGCGGGGAGATGTAGTAAGGAGGAGCAGGTGTGGGGGGATGACAGCCGCCGATAGACAGGCCCGATCTCAGAAGCAAGTTGCTGGAAGACTGCTCAGGTAAGCCTGCACTTTCCCACACATGGTGCTCTATAATGTATTGCTGGGATTTGTATTCCTCTATAGCTGATGGTACATTGTGCTGTATATTATACATGGGAATACAAATCCCAGCAATACATTATATACTGTATGTATAATGTACTATTGCTGGGATTTGTTGTACTCTATAGTTGGTGATATTCTGCACTGCGCTGTATAGAGGACTACAAATCCCAGCAATAATACATTATACAGCGCCATGTGGAATTCCACCAGCTATAGAGGAGCACTACAAATCCCAGCAATAATACATTATACAGTGGTGCACTGCCGAATACCACTGGCTATAGAGGACTACAAAACCCAGCAACAGTACATTATACAGCGCAATGCAGAATACCACCAGCTATAATGTACTATTGCTGGGATTTGTTGTGCTCCTCTATAGCTGGTGATATTCTGCATTGCGCTGTATATTGTACTATTGCTGGGATTAGTAGTCCTCTATAGCTGGTGCAATTCTGCATTGAGTGCTGTATAATTTTACACTTTCCATTTCACTATATTGCACACCACACTTTTTTTTTCTTTTTTACTTCCACCGCTCCAAGCTTGCTCCTTTCAATACAAACTAGTGGTCCATCACTGGAGCCATTTTTAAAAATGTATTTGATTGTTTATCCGATTAACCGATTAATCGAACTTAATAATCGGCTAACTAATCGATTTTGAAAATAATCGTTAGCTGCAGCTCTAGCAAGGATGCTGGCGGCTGGGCTAGTAGCTGGATTAATAGATGCCGGATACTTGCCCACTGCTGTGACAGACGGGGTAAGTGGCTTGTATACTTTGCACGTTATAGGCTTGTGCACACTGCAGATTAGAGACCCGCGCACACTGAAGTAGCTCCATTTTTCTCATTTGGAAACTTTTGTGACACTTCTGTCACAAGTTCATATACACCCCAATGGCAGGTACATTCATTTGTCGTATGCAGCACAATTTTGGCGAGAGGTAGACTTCTAATGAGTGTCTATGACCTTGGAGACTGCCTCCGATTAGCATGTGGCCCACTGTGCTCCAGACCTGATTAGGGGTCCTGGGGCTGCAAGCTCACTGACACACGGGCTTTAACGCTGGTCCGGCACTGGACCATACACATTACTGTCTGACCCTACAACCTTTGTACAATCAACTTTAAATTGACCAAATCTATGTAATATGAGGACCTACCTAATCTATCCAATCAATCTGGGTATGGAATCAGGAAGACCCTCGCACTACATAGTTATTGGTGGATCTAAAGGAGATAGTCCAATCAGATTGTAACATGTGTTGTGAGTTTAAGCCTAAGTGCTGAATTGCTCAGCTCCTGGGCTTCCGTTCCAGCAATGTAAACAGCGCAGCTCACTGAAACACACAGCACGTGCCTTGTGGTACTCTGCAGTGCAGGTGCGTTAATCCCTACTGTAACGGTGAGCTGGGGTGTTAGCACAACGATGGCCATCACGTTCTCAAACAATTCATCCCCACACAGCTACCTCCTCATGTATCACTGGCCCCTCCCTTTTAGATTATAACCCCTCAGGGGCAGGGCCCTCCTTACCATCTCGTCTTGAATTGTATTGTGATTGTAATGTCTTCCTTATATTGTAAAGCGCTGCACAAACTGTTCGCTCTATAAATCCTCTATAATAGTAATAATAGTAATAATAATAACAACTGAAAACAGAGATTTTATTTACTGGGAGAACAGGATGAGTGGGGAAATCTTGCAGAGAAAGGGAACACCATAGCAATCTGGCAACATTGTATTGAGTGTGCGGCATTTATCATTGAAAACTGGCTCATAAGGAGAATCTGGAAAATCAAATGAATGTACGGTATATTGAAGAAAAGAGCGTCAATACTTCCATACTAAGTGCCGGTGTATTTACAGAGCTGATCCTGTTCTCTGTCCAGCTTTACAGATAACAATAGTGATTGATGCTTCTCACTCGGAAGAGTCACACAGTGCTGACACTGGAAGAGCGCAGGTAAGAACTGCTGAAAGGGAAGATACTGAGAGCTGGGGAACTCCTGTATTTGCTCCTTCTTCTGCTATACTCACTTACTAAAATAGATACAAACCCAATCGCTGTATCATATAAGCTTTAACCTGTTATTATAATATCAATCATTGTTTTCAAAGCTGAACTCCGGGATAAGCAAATATTATCTAAATACTGTCCTGTGTATTTTTCCTTGCATCTCGGTGAGCTTTGTGTATTTCTTCCAGAGCTGTGTGAGACTTGGAGCTTCCTGTAATAAAGACCGGTCACTGCTGCTCTTTCCTTGTGCGGGGTGACTGGTCTTGTCTCCGCCCCCTCCTGTAATAAAGACCGCTCACTGCTGCTCTCTTTTCTTATGCAGGGTGACTGGTCTTGTGTACGCTCCCTTCTGTAATGAAGACCACTCACTGTTACTCTCTCTCTTCTTATGCAGGGTGACTGGTCTTGTCTCCGCCCCCTCCTTTAGCTTTCTGCAGGCAGCCTGTAGTAGGTGGGGTCTGTTGGGTTCCCATCCACAACTCTGCTCTCTGCACAGGCTATGTACAGCACAGTGATGATGTCACTGCTGCGTTTACAAGGCAGCAACTGGGCATGTTGTAGATTTATTCCCTTTGTGGCTATTGATGAATTTATTAAAATGAACGTTTTTGGGTCTGGAGTTTAGCTTTAATCTTTAAATATTCACCTTTCAATTAAAGATTACCTGGTGATGACATGAAGGTCTTTAGGCAGTTCCTTTTATTGGGTGACAACTGTTTCCCAGTTGTGCTTCGGCATTGTCACCTTCTCCCATGGTAGGAGACTCCAAGCAGGCCCTGCTGACACACATTGTGCAGGTATGGGCCACCATTATCAGGAAGCCAGTCCAAAGCACTGAAGTGCAGCTGATGCTGGAGGGAGTGCCTCTATTCAGGAAGTGACTTTAAAGAGCTGGAGGAAATCAGCAGCACTGAGATGCAAAAGAGGATAAAAAAAGAATGTAATAAAGAAAAAAAAGAGCAAATGTGTATGATACGTGGTGCTCTATCAAAGTGAATGTCATCCAGTTGGGGTTCATGTCTACTTTAATCTGATTGTCTTCCTTTCTATTGCTATAGGCTGCCTGCTTATAAAAAGGAGCATTCGCCTGTCTGGACTTGCCCAGATCCGCGGAACATTTGCTGGCGACAATTGTCTCTTGGCTTCGGTCATGTTAGGGATCAAGGATGATAACTTCCCCTTCGTCTTCCTGGAGATCATCTTAGCCCTGGGCATCGTTTCTCTGAATGCTTTGGTCTGTGCCACCGTCTACCTGCACAAGGAATTGCGGTCAATCACCAACTTCCTGATCGTCAGCTTAGCGGCTGCAGACATTGGCGTGGGGGCCGTGGCCATTCCCTTCTCCATAGTGTTGAGCATGGAATACATACTTTGCTTTTACACTTGCATCTTCATCACCTGCTTCCCGCTGGCCACTACCCAGTTCTCCATCCTGCTCCTCCTGCTCATCGCGGTCAATGCCCACCTCAAGATCCGCCTACCAAACAGGTAAAAGAAGGATAACCTGATATTTCAGTGTTTGGGAGATCTTAGAGAGGTAAACCACCTGATAGGTTTTTTTTACATCTCTCTGAGACCCTGTTGGTAAGACCTTTCTTCTGAGTTCCCAGGTCTACATGTCTGCTGTGGCCATTACAAGGGGCTTCTTTTATTTATCTTAAAGTGGATGTTCAACCTAGAATTACCCAATGACCATTAAACAGCCATATAACACATGTGCCTTGATACACGCATAGCGCCATGTTTGACTTCTGTCCATGCTCTGATTGTCTACAAGCCATTTTCTTGCAAAACCATGCAACTCATGGTGTCCCTCAGCCCCTCCATGATATCTACGCCTTGAGTGCAAAGCCTGATTGGGAAACTCTTCCTCTGTGTCTTGATGCTGTTGAAGACCTACGTCTTTTACAGCATCAAGGCACAGAGGAAGAGTTTCCCAATCAGGCTTTGCAATCAAGATGGAGGGTCTGATGAGTTGCATGGTTTGGCAAGTAAATAGCCGACACACAACCAGATATTTTTTGGTTTTGGGTTTAGATATGCATAAAATGTTGCCCTGGAGATCTCAGTCCACCTAACAATGTTGGTATTGTGTTTTGCAGCTACTCAGTATATGTGACCAACAGACGGTTAGCTCTTGCGGTTCTGCTGTGTCTCCTCCTCTCCTGTCTAATTGGCTTCTCCCCCATGATGGGTTGGAACCAGTTCCAGCAATATGTCGGCAGCAATCGAACTCACGTAGCCTCTGAAAGGTCCATGGGCAGCTTTGAGAGGTCATTTCTGGTCAACTCCTTGCCTCGTAGAGCAAGAGATCTCTCCAGCGCCTACTTTAGCCACAAACATGTCACCAGTAACAGCAGTACACAAGGGGACCACCTAGGCTGCTGTTCCCTCACTTCTGTCTTCACCCCAGAGTATCTCGTCTACTTTGTGTTCCTTGGATGTACTCTGTCGCCTCTGCTAATCATGCTGGCTATCTATGCTGATATCTTCAGGGTGGTCCGCGGTCATCTCAGGTCCTCCAAGAAACGGGAGATAAGCATGGCTTGGACTATGATGCTCCTCGTGGGCATTTTCTGCTTGTGTTGGATCCCACTCAATGCCATTAACAGCCTGAGGCTCTTATGTCGGTCGTGCTTTATTCCAGTGCCCATTATACGCTTGGCTGTGATCTTTTCGCACATGAACTCCTTTGCTAACCCGCTCGTCTATGCCATGAGGAAGAAGAACTTTGGTGCAGCACTCAGATCCGTGTTCCTCAGGCTTGTTGCCTGTTTTCCCATCCCTAAAGTGCTCTGCTATAGGAACAAGATTCACCCAGAGACTGGATAAGGCGTGCACATATTGTGAAAGAGAGTTTAATGTCTATGTAAACCCTGACAATGTTTCTTGTGTATGTAAACTCTAACAATGACCCTTATTAGCTCCCTTACAGTCTGGTAGATATACCTTTGTAAATGTTGGGTTGTATCCATTCGATAAGTGCAAAAAATAACAGTTTATCCTAAATATTCAACATTTTCCTGTGTCCTCTGTACTTTACTGTCTTCTTTAAAGCAGTCTAATCAGCCCTCCCAGTTCTTCTCTT
>NW_017309386.1:41136-44504 GCF_000935625.1 Nanorana parkeri
ACACTAAGGGGTCTATTTATAAACAATTTGCAAGGCCATTTGCCCTGCAGATTCGTTGTGTGTGAATAGAGGCAAAAATGAACGTTCTTAACCCCCTTCACGACCCATGACGGGATAATCCGTCATGAAGTCTGAAGGGGTTAGCCTCTAGGAGTCTGTTCAGTTTTGTAGAGCCGCCGACCAGCTTTACAATAGAAGCGATTCTGGCAGCTCAGATGCCGCCAGATCGCTTCTATGATCTGATAACCGGGCCGTCCCCCCCGCCCGACACCCCCGCCGTGTTTCCTGGGCTCTGTTGCCCCTCCTACGGGACATTCACCGATCTCCTCCCCGTTCTATGGGACCAGGAGCGACACGTATTGCATCACTTCCGGGCACTAAGCTGTCATTGCTCGGCTCCTGAAACCCAGCTATAAGCTATTGAAGTGCAATCTGCACTTCATTAGCTTATTTAGAGTGTAAAGGTGACACTAGGGGTCTTTTGGACCCCAGCATCGCCTTAAAGAGGTCACTGTCATTATGCTATCACATGGGGGATTGTAAGTCCCCCTATGTGATAGCAATTAAAGCAAAGTAAAAAAAAAAAACAGTTTTAAAAATAATATTAAATAAATGAAATGTAACGCAAACCCGTGTCTGGTGTGCCTGCGTACGAAAACGACGATTGCGCTACACATGTTGGGTATCGCCGCACATGCCAGAGTGAGAGCAATAATTCTAGGGCCATTATTTACACTTACCTCTAAACTGATGACCTGTAGGCCTTTTAAAGCGTCGTCTATGGACTTTTTGGGGTACTGAATTCTGTTGCAGTTTCATGGACGCACACAATTTTTACCTGGGCATGTTAGGAATCTATTTACTCGTTGTAACCTCATCTTTTATATTTTAAAAAATTATTATATTATTATAATTACATATATAATTATTATTATTTTAAAAAATGGTTTTGTTATTGTGTTTTGGGGCACTAAATTTAGCCTAAGTGCATTTGTCACAAAATGTCTGGGTTTGATAATAAGTTGCGCTAATGTCGTACAACATAAAAATTAGCAACTGCTACCATTTTATTCAGGGTCTTGGCTTTCATAAAAATATATAATGTTTGGGGGCCGGACAGGGACAGACAAAGGGCTGGATACAAAAATGCTGGGGTCTGGTCTAGGGGATTATAAAAAAAAAAAGATTCTCCAAATTTGTCAGAGGGAGGAGACAGGTAAGGGGTAAGTTTTATGAATGAGTGAAGATCTGCTTTAAGAAGCCTTTATCTGCATGCATGTTGCTGGTAAATGACCCCAGGTGTGCAAGCCAACAGCTCACCATGACATAGAGGGGAATGGCGTTATCAGACGACAGTCCAGCATTACCAGCATCCTTGTTTCTCTCAGGCAAGGTTTCCTTCAACCATTAGAGCAACAACCATCCCATGTATCATCAACTGGTTCAGTTATCAAAATACTACATTTCATCGGAGTCCCTTATACTTCATATCCCAGCACTGGTAGATAATGAGCGAGCCCTGTGATAGATGAGACTCAATGTCCCCAGCTAATGAGGGCTCTTATCTCATTCTCTGTCACCTTACACACGCTTCACTGCATATCATCTCCCAGCAGATGGTCACCTGGCTGTCTGTTCATCGGAAAATGGATTTCAGAATCTTCGACCAAGTGGTACAAACATGCTCTACTGCTCATCTGATAAAGCTCCAATATAAAGGTCTATCCCCAATGTACTGGAGAATAGATTGGAACAAGCTTACATAAAAATATAAGATGTATATAATATATATTATCTATACTCATACTCGTCCAAATGCTCCGATACTTACCCCGATCCGATACCAGAACTTCTGGTCAGAGGGAGATTTCCTCTAACTGGCAGTGCCACGAGGGAACATGGAGCCAGCTTCCCTGCCAATCAGGAAGCCAGGCTTCAGGTAATTACAGACTGCCTGCAGGAAAGGGCGGAGACAAGACCAGTCACCCTGCACAAGGAGAGAAAACAGCCATGACTGGTCTTTATTATAGGAAGCTCCACCTACTACAAGCTGCCTGCAGAAAACGACAGGAGAGGCGGAGATAAGACTAGTCACCCTGCACAAGGAGAGAGAACAGCAATGACTGGTCTTTACTATAAGAAGCTTCACCCACTACAGGCTGTCTACAGGAGGAGGCGGAGACAAGACCAGTCAACCTGCACATAGAGAGAGAGCAGCAATGAGCAGTCTTTATTACAGGAAGTCTCACACTGGATGACTGCACAGATCTGGAAGAAATACACAAAGCTCACCAAGATTCAAGGAAGAATACACATTGATCGTTAACCACTTCAAGACCAGGTGTTTAGACCCCCTTCCTGGCCAGGCCATTTTTCAGTGTTCAGCGCTGCAGTCCTTTGACTGACGTTTATTCCGTCATGCAACGCTGTACTGAAATGAATTTTATACCCTTTTTTGGGGACAGATAGGGCTTAGAAGTCAGATTCAAAATGTTTCCAGTTACAACGTAGCACACAGTTCCTTCTCCTTCCTTTCTCTATAAAAAAAAGAATGACTTCTGTTATCCCATCTCTACAAACAGCACTCTCCTCTCCCGCATATAAATCAAACTCTATAGGTTTGGCCCCTTGCGAGCCACCGTTCAGGAAGTGATTCCCCGTTGCGTTCCAACTTGAGACGCACGGCTACGCCCCTGGTCCACTCTCCAATCCGAAGTCTCGCGCTCAGCGAGAGGCGTGACGTCGCCGCGCTTCCCTTCTTCTGCGCCCGGGAGACCCCGTCGATCCCTTTTCCCTTCTCGGCTCTGCAGAGAGAAGGTGAGTGAGGCCTACACGGGCTTAGCGTTAACCGGTTTGCAGTTATTTCTCGTGGAATTGAACGGCTTGTGATGCGGCTGAAGGTCGGCTCACGGCAGCGCTGCGTGCTCCGGACATATGCGTGTTATCCGGGTCCCTCGTGGAGGCCTTTCGGCCTGGTGTCGCGGTAGGCCGCAGTGTTTCCTGAGCGCTGTGGCGGCTTTTGGGGCGAGATCGTGGGTAGCGCCTGTACGGGGACCCGAAGCTGGAGAGAGACCATGACCGTGTTGTAGATGAGCCGAGTCTGACTATTGCTGGATCGTGGCGGCAATCTCCTCTCGCTGCTCTGTATCCGGGCTGTACTGGGAGCCGCATGGTGCCTGCAGCATGGAGACCTGGCGATAGGACTGTACACAGGACCGGCCCAGACCTTCCCTCCAGGCTGATGGCTTCTGCCTTGTCCTAGAATGGGCTCCCTCCTAAAATTCTGGCTTTAGCTGTGCATTCCTCATTCATTCCCTGCCATGTCCTTCAATGAGATTATTTATATCATGTTCACCACAGGCAGAAAA
>NW_017309386.1:44585-50553 GCF_000935625.1 Nanorana parkeri
GGTCCCCTGGAAGGGCCAGTAATAGTGGCCCGTCACCAGTTTAGGGCTCATTCCCACATATGTAATCATGGTCCTATGGGTGTACATGTAAAATGTGTGGCGCCCTGGAGCTCCAGCTGCTGCATTTG
This sequence comes from Nanorana parkeri, assembly GCF_000935625.1. Classification (NCBI taxonomy): domain Eukaryota; kingdom Metazoa; phylum Chordata; class Amphibia; order Anura; family Dicroglossidae; genus Nanorana; species Nanorana parkeri. The sequence goes on from NW_017309386.1 coordinate 44,714, forward strand.
TGTCCAGTGGACTTTATGGGCACAATATGCATTTACACTTGCAAGTATTTGGGTGGACGTTCATGATGGCAAAGCTTCTGCATGTGGGCATTTGTAGCCATGCGTGCGCTGGTACTCACTTTACACTATATGTCCATAAACCTGTATTTGTGTCCATGAGAATGAGCCCTTAAACGGCTTCCTCCCAATTGCAGGGATTTCTTTGTAATACCCTCAAACTTCAGCTCCTTTTAATTCTTGACTAGGTCAGGTTCAGCAGCCATTACCTCCTGACGTATGTGTGTATATTTCTCCAATCATCTTCCAAGACAGCAACCTGGGACGATTGGTTCCTTCCTCTACAGGAAACGCCATTAGACATCTTCACAAACCCCTTACACTCCCCATTCCCCTCCCTCCACCCCTCTCGTCTCTCAGTTTAAATGGTTGTGTTTTCTACTGTCCAGATATTCCGAATATTTGTTGTCTTTCCTGAATTGATGGCCGTTGGGTCAGCGGTCCACTGCTGGGTTGTGGTTGCCATAAGTCTTGCTGTCATTTGTCAGAGGTACCCCTGAAACGCTTCCTGGACCTTGGCTCCCTCCTATTGCAGGGGATCAACTCCTGAGGACTCCAGTCGTTATTTCCCTGTCATCCTCTTCTGGGGTAGTTCAGGTGGCTGGCAGAGGGGCGGTGTGACAGCGTTAGCTGGACTTCTGGCAATGGTAGGTGGAAGGCTGGGTTTAATGTGGGCCAAGCCTCAGTTTGAATGCTGTGACGTTGCTTTGGGCGCCTGGGATGACGCACATGTGATCATTTGGCAGCGATGACTAATGTGGCCTGACATCATAGGGGGTTGCAACTGCCACCAGTGGCGGACTTTGGGGTATGGCAGGGCGCTGCCACCAGTGGCGGACTTTGAGGTAGGGCAGGGCGCTGCCACCAGTGGCGGACTTTGAGGTAGGGCAGGACTGCGATGGCTGCTCCCAAGTCTAAAGCTGGCCATACACCTTACAACCATCGCAAGACTTTTTGTCTTGCGATGGTTGTAAGGTAATTTAAAAAACGCACGATCTGCCCATCTTGGAAAGACGGATCGCACTTGCGATCATTGCAAGCCCGCCCCGCTGTGGGGCGGGCTTTCCGATGACTGCAATGCCGCACGGACAATGTGCGCTTGCGGCATTTGTCTCCCGAGAACTCCACTAACCCGCCGACAATCGTACGATACTCGGCGGGTTTTCAAGCCTGCTCAGGAGACAAAAGACGGTCGCACGCCTTCCATACACCTGCCGATTATCGTACGATCGTGGGATTTCCCGTGATTATCGTACGATAATCGGCAGGTGTATGTGCACCTTAATCCTGCAGTAGTACCCATACATACACCCACCTTCCCCCAAAATGCACTTGTACTTGCATTTCTCGGCCAGAGTCTGGCTTCACACCATATGTTTTGTTAGTAACCTCCTTAGTGTTTATATCTTAGTGTTTATATCGGGCAGTTGGCTGCTCAGGCCTGAACGTACCATCCTGGTACCATCCGTGTCAGCTGGTCTGCTCATTGGATGAAACTGAGGATGTTGATTGTCCAGTAGCAGAGTGGAGGATGACAAATTACACTAGTAGCTAAAAATCTGAACCAGTGGCCAATGGCTTCTCACCTCTACACAGCTTCAGCCCTGTGTGGTTCCTGGAAGACTCTTACAAAGACCCCTGTGACATGGTGGTTCTTTAATTGTATGATTCAATGTTTGTTACCATTCCCTGTATGGTTATAGTAAAGAAAGGCACATGACTGTTTCTCTGTTTATTGTTCTATTATGTTTGAAATGATGACAAAATTCTATAAATGCATCTTAAAAAAATTCTAAAGTAGAAATAATGATGGTTCCATCCCTTGAGAGGCTCGGCTTTGGAATTATCTTCGATAAAATATTTGCAAGCGTACTGATAATGGGGTGTGGTTTTTTTTACATTGCAGATGCCCGGAGTAACGGTGAAAGACGTTAACCAGCAGGAGTTCGTCAGGGCCCTGGCTGCTTTTCTCAAGAAGTAAGTTCTGTTCACGGAAAACTATTCTCTCAGTATAGAGATTGTTCGGAATGTTATCTGTCTGTATTGGGAAATGGCCTTTTATTGTCGGCAACGGCGAATCAGATGTCAGCACTCATTTTTCTAATGCAAGTTGGAGAACAGACACTGGATTCGGAGCTGGGCCGCTTCAACTTTTCTAACGCAACCTTTCTGTACACACTAGTGTCTATTGTGTGTAGTAGAAGCGCAAGCAACTTGTAGTAGATAATACAAAATTACCTGCACTCCATACAGCGTACAGACCTTGATGAAAAGTTGGTGCTAGAAGTGACAACACGGATGGCGCCGTGTCAGATGCAGTCCACACTAGAAGTCACCAGCACTCAATGCAAGAAGTAAAGCAATTTTTATGAAATAGTCACATGCGTCATACAGCCAATGTTTCGGGGCCACGCAGGGTCCCTTTTGGGTGACTTAGTGCCACTGTCACCCGGAAGAAGGGACCCTGCGTGGCCCTGAAACAGCTGTATGACGCATGTGACTATTTCATAAAAATTGCTTTACTTCTTGCACATATCATTGAGTCCTGGTGACTTCTATTTTGTAGTGGAAGCGCATGTAACGTGTAGTGGAAGCGCATGCAACTTGTATGACAAATTGAAGTTGGCACTTTGTATAACACGGACAATTCATGTTTTTGGTTTTTTATAAATATACATTGCAACTTTTTTTTTGTTTGTTTGTAGGTCTGGGAAACTTAAGGTACCGGAATGGGTAGACACAGTGAAACTTGCCAAACACAAGGAACTGGCACCTTGTGACGAGAACTGGTTCTACACCCGTACTGGTAAGAGGACTTTATAGAAGACACGTTTTGGTTAAAGCTGAGCATTGGTCACATCTCCAGTGTGCGTTCTGCTTTGGAGAAATGCAGTACAGTCTCTTCATGCAGGGCAGAGGTAATGGTGTACTGGCCCTTTGTGAACCTTTCCTTCTAGAGAGCACCAGCAAGCCAGTGCAGCATAACTCAGCTGCAAGGTCACATTTACAAGGTAAAGAAGTATGGGGACATTACAACCTACTCTCCCCAATTCTTGTACTTACCGACTTGCGATCCAGCAGCTGTCAGAGACTGAGCTGACTGATCACATGGCAGCTGCTCAGTCAGCCCTCTGACTTTGCTCCCAGCGGAGAGCAGTAACTGTCAGTTGCTGCCCCACACATGGATTCCCCCCTCCCCACCTCTGTATATGGCATATATAAAGAGGGTCTGTTACTTTACTCATGGTGAAGCCAATTGTCAGGCCCAACCACTGTCGAGTGAGGGAGGGGAGAAAGTCCTTTAACCTCACCTTCATTCTGGTACAGAGCTAACTCAGGGTTTCGATTGGACTTGCAAGCGAATGGAATGGCAGGTAAGCTTGTGGAAAGTAGTTCTTAGCGGGTGAAGGGTGTCTGCTCAAGAGAACCTGTCACTTTGCCCTCAGTGGGAAGTGATGGTCTCTATTATTGCTATAATAATGCAGGGGAGAGTGTAGCGACTAAGTTATAATGGTCTTTAGGGAATACTGCTGGTTTAATGGAATTGCTTTAAACTAATTAGCGATGTCCTGATACTGATGCTAGTACCGGTATCTGGGCCGATACATGGCATTTTCAGATACTTGTACTCCCAGCTATTCCTCACAGATAGGAATAGCTGGGAGAGAGGGCAATGTAGTCGTGATGGGTGACTTCAATTACCCAGACATAAATTGGGCCAATGGAACTTCGGGTTCGGCAAAGGCGGGGCGATTTCTAAACATGTTGCGCGACAACTTCATGGACCAGATGGTGGAGACTCCTACCAGAAAAAATGCCATCTTAGATCTAATTGTCACTAATAATGCAGAGTTAATCAAGGATATTGTAATTGGGGAGTCATTGGGTAATAGTGATCACAATGTGATTACTTTTAATATTGAACACAGAAAAGGGAAGTGTACTGGAAGGACTAGAACCCTAAACTTCAGAAGGGCCAACTTTGAGAAGCATTCATTTAGAGGGAAAACTTCTTCTGTGTACGTCTGGTGAGGGCATTATTATTGAACACAAGGAGCAGTTTTTGACTACACTCCATTTCCACCCATAAGTGCAGATTTTATAAATTTATCACATAAGGAGCACCGACATCTGTCACTGAGATACATCACCAAAAGCAAACCGTTTCATCAAGTGGAAAAGGAATTGACACTTGTAACAATAGCCAGCCTGCTATTGGATATTTTAAATTGCAATAGCAGGCTGGCTATTGTACCCGCCCATTGCCTGCTGTCAATCAGCAGAGAGGACCTGATGGAGAACTTTGTCTTCAGTTCCTTCCTTTGCTGATTGACAGCACGCAGTGGGCGCGTACAATAGCCAGCCTGCTATTGGCTATTGCAATTTAAAATATCCAATAGCAGGTTGGCTATTGCTCCCAGCCACTGCCTGCTGTATTTACGTTCAGTGAATCCAGTGAAGTAGAAAGGTGACGCTAGAGGTCTAAAAGACCCCATAATGTCACCTTAAAGAGAACCTGTCGCCTCCAATGTACGCTGCCCTGGTGAGAAACTGCCCTAAAATCATTAGTCTGTATTGTTTAAGGAAAAATGTCACGTCCTTTTAAGAAAAAGTATCGGTTATTGGTATCGGCATGTACAGGAGGGACAGTACTTGTGCTTGGTCTTGAAAAAGTGGTATCGGGACATCCCTAGTAATTATCTATTTTCCTGTGTGAATATTGGTAATAGTGTTGGTTTTTTTTTCTCCTTTGGTCTTCAGATAACCCCCCAGGTATGAATGAATTTCTTAGGCATGTAACAGATACTTTTTTTTTCCTTTCAGCTTCCACTGTTCGTCACTTGTACCTCCGTGGTGGTGCTGGCGTAGGATCCATGACAAAAATCTATGGTGGGCGCCAGCGCAATGGCGTCATGCCAAGCCACTTTAGCAGTGGATCAAAGAGTGTGGCCAGGAAGGTGTTGCAGGCTCTGGAGGCGCTCAAAATGGTGGAGAAAGACCCCAATGGGTAAGTGCAGTTTTCCGCCTTCACAAGACCCAGTTGTAGATTCTTGTCAACTTATTGGGTGAAGTACCACGCAGACCAGATTGTATGAATACTTTTTTTCCCCTAGATTTTATTCTGTACTGCTAATGTAACAAAGGCTTCATCCGAACATCACAACCTAAGCTTGGCAGTTATAGTGAGAGGCCTTTACTACTATGGTACAATGTCTGTATTAAAGGTGGTGTTAACAGACCTCCTTAAAAATACATTCAAATCCTCAAGACATGTCTTGATTCTGATTGGCCACTGAGCAGGCTGGCAGTGGGAGACTTGTGTTGGAAGCTGCTCTCACTGAGTCCGACTTTCATATTGGTAATGGCGATGTTTAGGTTGCAAATTTTCTGCTCTAGCACAACGATGACATGCTTGTGGACTGCCCCCTACCTGAGTGACTGCTGGCTCTTGAGGGGTGTGGAATTCGTATCGCCTGGGACACGTAGTTCCGGCCGCCGGGCAAGTGGTTTTTGCACTGTTTTAGCCCTGCTACGGACAAGTAGCAGGGCTGGCTTTCTTTGAGCGGGGGGCGGGGACGAAGCGTTGAATGAGATGGGGACGGAGCAGAGGGCCTGACGGGGCGTGGTGCCGTGACGGTGCGGGGGACGAAGCGTTGAATGAGATGGGGACAGAGCAGAGGGCGTGACGGAGCGAGGGGCGTGGAGCAGTGACGAAGCCGGACGGTGGAGCTGTGACAGGCTCTGTCACCTCACCCAACCTCTGTCCCCGGCGGCCACTGCTC
>NW_017309386.1:50575-70736 GCF_000935625.1 Nanorana parkeri
AGTTTTTTTAAATAGTTAAAGTAAAAAATATTAATTAAAAATGTAACTAAATAAAAATGTAAAATAAAAAGGCGATTTAAGTAAAAATAAAACATATGAACATTTTTTACATTTGCACGCGAATAAACGTGCAGTGTTTTCAACTGCAATCGTGTGCAACCGCACGGGCAGGGCCGTATTGCAGCAGGAAAACGCGCAATATGACTGGGGTGCCATTAGAAAATAATGGCACTGCCAGCGCGATCGGCAGTGGTGTGCGATCTGTGACTGCCCGGTCATCGTGCACGAAACCGAGCGGATGGCTGGGTGGTCACGGAATCGCACACCACCGCCGATCGTGCTGTCAGTGCCATTATTTTCTAATGGCACCCCAGTCATGCCAGGCAGATTGCGCGTTTTCCTACTGCAATACCGCCGCGGGCGATCACGGTTGAAAACACTGCGCGGTGCATGTCGTTTAAAATAGGTACAGCTACCTTTTTTTCAGCGATTGCCAAGCAGATGTAACCCCATACATGCGGATGCAACCTCTGTATGCAACCGCACACGATCGCACGTCCTGGGAATCCCCAAGTCTGCACTAACCCTAACGCTGGGTTACCACCTGGGCGGATTGAATATGCGCGTTTTCCGCGCTGTTTTTTTACCGTGATTCGTGGCAAACGTGCGTTTCCGAGGCATACTTGGCTGTATCCCAATGGAACCGCCCGACCAAAACGCCCCAAAGAAGTACATGTACTTCTTTGGGCGTAGGGCGGTTTCCCGCGCGTTCGTACTTGCGGAAAACCGCACAGATGGGAACCATACACATTGAAAATAATGGCATTTCCCTGCTTGAGCGGTTTTCCGCGAGTACGAAAGCGCGGAAAACCGCCTAGGTGGGAACCCAGCCTTAAGGGTAAATTCACTTTCCCAAGTCATTTTGGAAAATGGAATTACCCGCACAAATCTCCCTCCCACTATACATACCTTTCAGCAAACGGTCCTTCCCGTCCACCAGTACAGGTGTACTATCTGTTCCTGTTCCATGCAGTCTGAATTTCGATTGGAAATTGCAAGCACTCATTGGTCAACGCAGTCACTTGACTGCACTGACCAATGAGAAGCGCTTCTTAGCACTGCTAAATACGGTTTTGGTTAAAATTATTTTTTATGTATCGGGACAAGTAGATTCGGCCCCCGCTTTAGTCCTTGGACAAGTAGTTTTTTCCAAAATCTCCACACCCCTGCTCTACCTGTCTAGAGCCAACTTTGCCCGTTCCATCCCCGGTCTGTCCCTCAAATTGGCACTGGTGAAACGGGGAGGGGGTAATCTCTACAGAGAGCGATGACCAACAGTCACTGTTCTCTGCAAGGAGAAGATTGTGAACTGAACGATCGGCAGTATGTCACCAGTCAGCTCTAGGTATTGGGATGAGGGTATTCCACTCTCAGCATGATTCTGTTCCATGCTAAATCCTTATTGAAACTCTTGCACCTTTTTTTGCTGCTTCTGCTCGCAGTGCTCTGCGGTGGCAGAGCCTGTGAAAGTGTCTCAAACACAGAATTGTATTGCTGGGAAGGAATGGGGATGTATGTGACCAGGTCTGCGAATTGAGTGCTGCGGGATGTTTTTGGTGCCTGTAAGACTGCACAGTCCAATTTGGACACTTGGTACAACTGCTGAAACAGGAAAGTGGGGGCAATAATTAAAAAGGTTGTTGGTACAGAGTCTTTCTGAAATAGGACTTCATTGGCTTATTTGGTGATGTCTGACTTTCCTGTGTATTTTTTGCAGAGGTCGCAGACTGACTCCACAAGGACAGAGAGACCTCGACAGAATTGCTGGACAGGTATGTAGCTTTTATCAATACTCCATCTTCCCACCAAACATTTTTATACTATAGTGCCTCATAGAAGGTTTTGGTCTTCCCTTTCTTAGATTTAACGTGACAAACTTGGGAGTTAAATCTTACAAATACATTCAAGTACCTTTTTAACTATGAGCAATTATGTAGGTTATTTGTGTATCACTCGGCTGTAGATCCTCCAATCATCTATGAATTGGTGCTGACACGGTCCTTCCTTCTGGAGGGGGGCTACTTTTGTTCCCCATTTGTGTTAGTCACCGCTCCAAGCTCACTCCTGTGATGGACTACAGTCTCAATACAAATTAGTAAACTAAACGCGAGATACATTTTTGTTGCTGGTTAAGGTTAGGGATGCACCGATATATCGGCCGAAAATGGCACTTTTGGCATAATGCCGAAAGAGCCATGTTTCGGCCGATACATTGGCGCATCCCTGGTTTCTTTTCTCTCCGCTGGGCGCTGTTCCAACGGGGAGAAAAGAAAGTGGCAGCCTGCCGCGCGCTGCAGAACGAGAGCGCTGTGAACGGCCGGCGTCTCTCCTCCATCACCGCTCTGCCGCCTATCGCAGTCCGGCAGAGTGGTGTGTGGGGCGGTGACAGCGCTGTCACAGAAGGCTGAGCTTGCTTCTACACCGCTCGATCAGCCTCCTGTGACAGCGTGTCAGAGAGAAGAGCAATGTACACACACTCAGTGATCGCTGTGTGTGTGTACATAATTGAGAATATGTTATGTTAACTATATCCTCAATTATGAATGAATGGGAGTGATCTACATCACCCCCATTCATTCATAGATGTAGTTATAGTAAACAAACAATGTTCTCATGTTATCAATGAACAGGAACACTCATAGAGGATTCCCGATCATTGATAACAGGGGATACAGAAAAAGAGATTGAGGACTTTGTGTTCTCAATCTCTTTTTCTGTTTTTAAAAGGGAAATATCAGGGGTCTGTTTAGACCCCCCCTAATATTTCCCCTAAGCCCCTAAAAGTAAAGTAAAAAATAAAAATATTTAATAAATGAATTAATAAATATAAAAAAAGTTTTTATAAAAAATTAAAATAAAAAACATTTTCTGTTTCGGCCTGACATTTTTTTTTTTTTAATTTCGGTGCACCTCTAGTTAAGGTACTTGAATGGATTTTTAAGATTTAACTCCTGAGTTTATTAACGCATTACATTTTTGTGAAGTCAAATACCATCAGTTTTCTAAAACCGGTCAGGTTTCAAAGAGCTGAACATGCCGCATAAATCAAAAGCAGCACCTTCTGTGCCCCAAGGGATGGCTGTCTGCCTTATGCTGGTCCCCATTTCTGTTGTTGGGAGGCCACCCATCAAGCAAAGAACCAGTATGGAGTTTTGGGAGGAAGTAACCTAACCTTGGTGATATGTGGCTTTGCAAGATTGGTAGAACCAAAGGAAATCTCATTGCTCCAATTCCTTAGCCGCAATCAGGACTCCCCTGGTGCTGATCTAATAGGTGCGTCTCCACCTTGGAATGTGGTAGTATACGAACGGACCGCACTATCCAGAGAATTCCCTCTATGACTAGGCCTACGGGTGAAACGTTCGGTTGTAGCTGGTTGGGGGTTTGCTGTGCTGGTATTTGCTGCTTTACACACTTTGGAATTCTGTAATGGCACTAGAGAAATGGGAATGATGGTTCTTCAGGTTCTAAATGTGAGGCCCATTGAATTTGTTACAGCTTTCACTTTTACCTCCTGTACAATTTTTAAAGACTGTATTCAGTTTGTATGGAGTGAGCACTCCATATTTTTTAGCTTCACTGCATTAGGCTTCTTACCATCAGCCGTATGTGTGCCACTAATAGCACTGACTTCTAATTGGTGAGTTACCCTGTCTCCAATTAAGTTGGGCGACTGGGAGATGTGTAGGCAACCTAACTTTAGTATGTTTGATTATTTACACACTGATATTTTGGGGTTCTGTTTTATTATCCCAACTTTACTTTCAACAGTAGATGTGTTGACATAGCACAGGAGCCAAAGGTAGAAGGGGTAGGGCTTGAAATGTAACTGTTTGAGGCATCTCATTAAACCTGAGGGGATCCTTGGAGTCGTTTAGTGTAGATGGGATGAGGGTGCCACAGGTCTAATGCCAGTCCATTAGGTCTTATAGGAGACCCAACCTGTTTTGGGGGGCTTAAAACTTCCCTTTTATCAGGCCGTAGCTGCCGGCAGTAATTGAGAAGAATACTGGACAACAGGTTGCAAAATAAAATGATAAATGTTTTGCTAGGACAGTTTGCCAGTCAGGCAGCTTGACCTGTGACCCATACCAGCACAACTTTTCTTATCCTTGTTATTTGGCAGTTTTTAGCCCCTGAAACATATGGGATTTCTCTTCTGATCACTTGCCATACGAGCTGATGGACTTGTGTTGTATCTGTATCTTTCTACACTAGTTAATGTTTTATATTACCAAGGTATCACAGAACATCACCCCAATGAAGCTCCTAGTCAGTCAGTAGCAGGCGCGTACTTCTATTTGTTGGTGATTTTCACCCATCAGTGAATGTCTGTGCTTGGCTGCTCAAAATCGACAGATCTAAGCGTTTTCCCTGCTACTCGCTGGCCAAAAGCTTCACACTTTTTTTTTTTACAATTCTTTCAATACTGTTTTAGGGCAGGCTCCCACCAGATCTGGTCCGGAGAATGGTGTGAACCTGTCCGCGGTTCCAGTGCATTCCAAAACAGACAAAATGAGACACGCAATATTTTTCTGGTGTGGAACGGACTGCGCTGGTGTGAACAGAGGCCAGATATAGCATAGGGATACGTTGGGATGCATTTTGGGTCCAGAAACTGGTCTCTCTGGAGATGATGTGGTGTAATGTCGGGATGCTAAGGCAATGTATCGGTTATGTATGGTGTATGTGAACTTTTTTTCCTTTTGACCTAACTGACAATTTATTGTATTGACTTCCTGTTTTGACATCAAAAATGTTTCTTTTTTTACAGGTCGCAGCAGCCAGCAAGAAACAACATAATGTTTAAACACAGTTGTAAGCAAAATAAAATATTCTGTTCCCAAAAAAGAAATCTCTTGCAATGCCTCTTCGTTTTTTTTTCCATGAAAAAAACCAAACGCCATATCATTAGCCGTGACGGTGTTAAGAATCAAGTTCTATTTTTCTGCAACCTGCAATGGAAGTGGCCTTCTGATCAGTTATAGGTACCAGTGCAATGTTGTCTAAGTTCAGGGGCCTGTGTAGCCTTGCTTCAGGTGACTCCACTGGTATATGACATTAGGTTGAGGCCCCGTTCACATATAGCGAATTGTCGCGCGATTTCCGCCGCGATGTCGCGCGATTTCCGCCGCGATGTCGCGCGATTTCCGCCGCGATATCGCGCATTTTTGCCGCGCGATATCGCGAGAAGTCGCCGGCCAATGTTATTCAATGGAGCTGTCTTAACTCCATGTCGCGGTCGCAAGTCGCTTCTACCGGACCCTTTTTTCGGCGGATTTTGCGCGATTTTACTTTTTTTTTTCTATGGAGCCCGACGGGGAAGGTCGCGCTACCGTCGCTGGAACGTCGCCCTGAAAGTCGCGCTATCCCGGCCGTGCGGATCCGCTGCAAAAGGTATGTCGCTATATGTGAACGGGGCCTTAGGTGACCCAGTCACAGAACTAAAACTGCCAAACAGTGTACCTGAAGAAAATGTATAATTGCCTTTCCTGCTGTCAAACACGGCTCCAATGAAGAACCCCCGGCGGATGTTGAATCTGAAATGCAAGCTCTGGGAGTATTTACCCCCTGGACCCCTGCAGTACTCGGTGGTTCCTCACCGTGGATTGTTGTAGTGATGTAAAGGTCGGCCAGGGCAGGAGAGATACATGTTCACTTCCTCCTTTACAGGCACTTAGCAGTTACGTTGCAAAGTTGCTTTAACCCATCTACACAACCAAAACGGCAAAAATTGTACCAGCACCATAAATCTTTTTTGCCGAATAAGGAAAAGGGCGAAAGTACTACAAATATACAGTAATTAGTAGGATGGGGGGGGGGAGGGGGTGTTCTTACACAAGCAAAAACTGCATTTGAAAACCATGTACAAAGCCACATAACCGTAGCCAAAGTAAACCAACTGGGAAATTTATATGGCGTCCCACGCTGGAATCATCTAGGTCATAATGTGAATTAGTGGTCTACCAAGATGGCTTTTTCAGAGCCGATACGGATTATGGGTCACCTTTCAGGCCAATAACCGATATTGGGTAGGTATTCTGTTTACATTCAGCTATGCCAGGCAGTTGCTTATCGGTCGACCTGTGTTCGCTCACCTCCCGATCTACTGAGCTGACCTCTGACAGTCTCATTGTCACAGGTTGGCTAGAACTATGAGGTGAGTGAAAATCACTTCTCTCATAGTTCTCCCTTTTAACCCCTTCATGACTGAGGCCCTTTTTTCCATTTTTGCAACTTTCCTGATGGTGGCAACTATGAACTGTGCCTGCATGGTGGCTTGTAATGAATGCATGTAACGGGGTGGACAGCTTGGAGGTGCCTGAACAAAGGTGATGCCTCAATGATTATCTTCACGCCAGGGGCTATAATAAAATTGCAGATTAAAAAATATATAAAGTGACTCTTGAAATGAGGTTTTAGGGATTGACTTCACTTTAGTAGGATACTTTAATGCCTTGATAGATCACATGACCTGTTTTAGGAGTTATTTCTTTTTCCACCAGCTGCAGCACAATTGCAGTTAGTATTGTAGGTGTAGAAGTGGGCGGTTTATCTACAGAAATATATTTGTAGCATTTTATTTAACACGCATCATGATAGAGCCATAGACTGGAAACGCATCATACAGGTGATGTCACATTCACACATCCTCTTGTCCTTTTGGAACCTCGGCATTCACAACCATCTGCACCATTCACAACCAGTACCGGCAGGCATGTAGATCCTTTTACATAGACCGTCATAATTTACAGACATCTGTATCACTGGGCAAGGGCTGTGGGAAGCACTGTCTGGATTAGCCGACAGTCTGTTGATAGGAGCGCCTGGGTATTATCTTACTGCCTGCACCACTATTGCAACCTTTTGTTGACGCTAACTCTTTTCTGCATACAGTCTGCGATTGGGAATGATAGTCATCGTTCTTTGTTATAGGCGGTTACAGGCGATAGGTCTGTCTCCAGCCTGGAGTTTAATCTTTAGCCTGCAGCTATTTGTACATTCTACTCAATATTGGGTACATTTGTGGCCATCATATCCGTCAACTGCGGAGACTTTATACCACAAACTGTCTGTGAAGCTTCTCATTCTTCCAGGTCATGGTATATCTGCAAACAATTAAATCAAGGCAACTGGATGCGCTTTATTTTTCTTGAAGACGTTTCTCCGGTTATCGGACCAGCTTTCTGAATTGAGAAAATTTAGTCTGATGACCAGCGAAACATCTTCAAGAAAAATACATCTGTATACCCCAATTCATAAATGTAACCATTGAAAAAATAATTCATGCACCCATGCCAGTTATTACCAGGGCTACCTCTACAGGAAACCGCCACCTTTTAAAACGTTTTAACGTATAAAAAGGTTACACAAGCCATTCTGTAATTTATTGCCAATAGTTACTATGCCTATACTATCCTTTCTTGCTCCTTGATGTATAGAGGGGGTACTAGAGCTCCATGTCTTGTTTAGCAGCTGTTAAAGGAGAACTATGAGGTGAATGCTTCTCACTCACCTCATAGTTCTAGCCGACCTGTGACAATGAGACTGTCCCAGGTCGGCTCAGTAGATCGGGAGGTGAGCGAACATATACCGGCGTTCGCTCACCTCTCGATCCTGTCACGACTCTCTGCCGTGACAGGGGAGGGGCTGGATTCCCCGATCCTCCAGCGCTGACTGGCGGATTGAACGGGTGAGGGGGCGGGTACAGCTGGCTCTGCCTTTAGATAGGCAGAGCCAGCTGTCACGCAGCTGGGCGGATCTCGATGTCGGGATCCGCTTCAGCTGCGGCGTCTCAGTATATAGGGAGCTGTAGCTCGCGGTATACTGATCTTAGGGTGACGGGAGGACTTTAGTTTGTGTCCTCCCGTTACCCTAAGGAGAACTATGGAGAAAAGCCTTAACCCCATAGTTCTCTAATATGAGTCACTAATTTTAAACTGCATGTTGGTAGAGCCCTCCGGTCCTAAATTGGAGAACTATGGGGTCAGGGCTTTTCCCCATAGTTCTCCTATGCCGGTATGTATTCACTCACTTCCCGATCTACTGAGCCGACCTGTGAAGGTTTCATTGTCACAGGTCGGCTCAGATTATGAGGCTGAGTGAAAAATCACTTGCCTCATAATTCTCCTTTTTAAGCAAAGCCTCCCATGAGTGGCATCCTATTCGCCTTCCTAATACTTTGCTAATCATTCGATCAGTACCTAGCCAGAACCCCTTGATTTTTGGGCCAGCGCCATCATATATGTAACATTGAACCAACCTCATCGCATCCCCTAAAACACTTTGGGGAGGTTCTCTGCAAATGTAGCTATTTTAAGGGGACCATGTACCAGCGAAATAGAACTTAATAAGTGGCCTCTACTGCTGTCCCATCTGTGCCCAATCTTTTGTTTCCAATGGCCTATCTAGATCCTGTTTCCATAGGAGCGTGTATCTAGTTTCTACTTTCCATCAGCATCTTATAGATCGTGGATACAACGTTTTTTCAGAAGTCTGCACTGAGATAAAAGTACATTTTTGGAACCCCTGCAATAGAAATTTCTTTTTGGGTGCGATGCTCCCTAAGGGTTTATTACTTCTAAGGGTTTGTTTACACCAAATGCAGACCAGATCTGCATGAGTTTCTGAACACGCAGTGCTGTTGGTTGCGCCGTGTTTTTGAAGCGTTCTGGGCAGTTTTTGGTTAAAAAAAAAAAATGGTTTTTCCCATAATGTCCTTGACAACATCATGAGATGGAATCTCCTCTCCCACACACAGGAAACATGTCACCCAAATTTCTTCAAAGACCCGCCTCTCCTCCACTCCCTCTTTTGTGTTTCCTCAGTCAAGCTGGGGAGCACGTCACAGAACGCTGAGAGGGGCTTCCATGTGGTGATGCTGCCCAGGAAGTCTCTTTTCTCTTAAGGCTGCCTATGTATGGCAGATTGATTGGGTAGGATTCCTACCTGTTTGTGAGCCCCAGTGATTCTCATTAGACATGTGCGATTCGTTTAGTTCCGAATCGAAATTCGGATGTATCCGAATTACAGACATAACGAATGCAAACGAATCCGAATTTCCATTTCCGAAATTCGGTAGCGTTAGTTCGAACGTTCGTTTCGTTTTCTGTTCTTATTCGTTTCGTTCGTTGGAGCAAAGTGACAGAGGAGAAAAATATTTTTCTCCTTCTCTAATGTCACTTTGCTCCAACGAACGAAACTAATAAGAACAGAAAACGAAACGAACGTTCGAACTAACGCTACCGAATTTCGTCCGAATCCGAATTGACTTTCACACCCGAAGCCCGAAAAACAAAATAACACAAATCCGAATTTAAAACGAAACGAAACAAATTTTTTGGCAGTGCACATGTCTAATTCTCATAACGCTGTCAGGAGATGGGTCTGGCTTTTCCTTCAGTGCCCAGTGAGGGCTGGGACCGGGAGGACGAAACCCACTTGGCTGGGTCAGGGGAATCGGTGGACCGCTGTTCAGAGAGGTCTGTTCGGTTCTCATGGCCCCGGGAAAATGTTCCGCGTACGTCACTTCCGGCGCGGGTGACGTCATCGCCGGGCTTGTGCGTTCCAAGCCTCGTTTTTGGCGCAGGAGGAAGGGGAGGGCTCTGGCGGTGCTAATACAGCCTGGATCTCAGTAGTGACTGAGAAGAACGCTGGCAGGCCCCTTTCCTTTAACCTCCCTGGTGGTATTCCCGAGTGTGGCTCGGGGTTAATTTTCTGTGCCATAAGCGGTAACCCCGAGCCACACTCGGGAATACAGCGTAGCGTCTCTTACCTTGTCAGCGATCCCTGCTGTGTACTACCGATGCCGGGTTCCATCACTTGCAAGCGTCCATGTCACAGGGGGGCGGAACCGGCCAGAAGTTTTTAAAAAAATCATACGGCAAGGGAGGTTAAAATGGGCTTTCAGTGTGTTCCAGGGCGTTTGCATGCGGTGTTGATGCATTTGCATGCGTTCCAGAGCAGGTAAAATAGGGCTTGCTGTAGTTTTTTTTATATGGAACTGAACGCTGCGGTGTGAACTAGAGCCCAAAATACCATTGGAATACATTGGACGCAGTTTTGATCTGGTCTGTAATTGCTCTGCTCCTGGAACGCGCTTGGTGTGAACAAGGTCTAAAGGCATGCCGACACTGCAACTTTCCTCCTTAGAACACAGAGTGCACAAGGTGGTTATGAACACAGACCCTGCCATTCAGGAATCCATCTGGAAAGGACATGGGGAAATAAACAGCTTTTTCTTCAGAAGGTCATAATCTGCAACGGTTTGTAAAAATCCATGCATTGTATATTAATCACCCACGGGATTGATTGTTTGTTTTTTCCTCAACAAGAGTGGAGTCACGCTTTAAATGTTTTCTTATTGAAAAAGTGCTGAGTATGTTATAATGAAAAACATCCACTAGGTGGCAATGTTCTACCAGAATTTAAAGATACGCTTTCATTGTGCATTTAAGTACCATTATAACAAGCATGTATGCAAAAATGAATGTATTACAATATGGAAATGTGTCGTCCTTGCAGTGATATAAGGGAGTCGCAGAGATATCTATTCATAGTTTTTTTTGTTTTTTTTTTTCTTCCTTTCTTGATAAATTATGTGGAATAGTTACTTGGACAGTAGCTTGTTATATGTCATGTATGTACCTTGTATTCCGTACGTTTTTACTAGTTGAAATGTTCATACTTTTAAAGAAACTGTTTATCTCAAAATACATCCCAGAAAAGTGCATCAGACGTGAGAGCCGTGATCATCCATGCCTATAGAATCAAATGGTGGTAGTTGAAAATTTTTATGTTGCGCAATATTAGCGCAACTCCTTATTAAACCCCAAAATTTAGTGACAAATTTAATTAAATGCCCCAAAACACAACAAATTACCCATTTTTTTAATGAAATATAAAAGATGAGGTTACAACGAGTAAAACGATACCCAACATGCCCAGTTTACAGATTGCGTGCGACCGTGAAACGGCGAAAAACTGCAGTACCCCAAAAAGTCAAGTATGTATGTATGCATGTGTACACACGCACTTTTGTGTGCACACCCTAATTCAATAGGCTGTGCATGCCCTTGGCAGTAATAACTATATAAAATGCAAAAGATCCCGAGCTAGGTTTAGTTGTAGCTTTAACAATAAACAGTGGGAATAGCTTAGACTTATTACTGAAAGTAGAACAATCAGAACGTAGTCAAGAAAGGAAAACAGGAAGTAAGCAAGCGAAAAAAGGAAAGAAAGAAGGAAGGAAAAAAGGAAGACAAAATAAAGAAGGAAAAAAAGAAGGTAGGAAGGAGAGTGAGATAAATTTATATCATAACCGTAAACAATTGCTAAAGTGTAATGGAGGTTTTTGTTTTTTATATATAAGTGTGTACTTAGTATACAGTGTGTGTATATATATTAATTTTTTTAAGTTGGGTGGGTGAAGTCAGCTGCAGTGCGGAACACTGTATCCAAAAAACAGAAGTACATCTATTTGTACATATCTTTGGTATTTATTGTACATATCTTTACAGATTAGTAATATTTATACTGTGCATATATTGAACCTGTTTCAGAAAACACATTCAGAGATTATATAATACTTTAACGGGAACCTGTTATTGCAGACATATGGATGCTGTCAGTGCTTCCATGTTCTGCAACAGTCATCATCTATTGTTGGTTTGTGACTCCTTTGGTTCAAACTTTCATTGAACAGATATTTTCTTACGCCAGCATTCCACGGGGTGCAATTCAACATCCTGGTGGGCGTGGCTTGTTCCAATTTCCCCAAATTGGTATCTGCCTAAGGAATTATTGTCTGTGCTAAAGTTGAAATGTGAGTATTGGTAAGTTTTGGGTCGTAACAGGTTTCCAGGTTTAATACAGAATGGTGGGATTTTTCAAATAAATAATGTACATCCAGGCAAAAAAATATATATATTTTTAATCTCCTATACATGCACATTTCTCTTGTTTACCTCATCGAAAATGGCTGGAAGTACGGATAAATACCTGTTGATCTGCCAAGACCCAATGAGTTTCAAACCTCCTGTTGTGTGTTGACTACAAGTCTGATGCACTTATATACCAAGCAATGATATCACCCCTTCTCAGTTCTCCCCTGTGGACTACAGAACACATCCCACTTATATTATGAAGACAGGGCGAGAGAAAGGTGTTCTGTAGTCCACATCTGGAGCAAGCAGTCTAGGGTGCCAACTCTGCTGTTCTGTAGATTTAGTAAAGTGAGTAAGAATGGTTACCCTAGGACAGGAAGTGTGCTAACTGGGAAAAACAAAGCCACTACATCTTAGGCTGGGTTCACACCTAGGCGTATCGAATATGCGTGTGTCGCGCGTTTTTACCGCGATTCGCGGTAAAAAAACGTGCGACAAACGTGCATTTCCGAGGGCTACTTGGCTATATCCCAATGGAAACGCGCAACAAAAACACCCTAAAGAAGCTCCTGTACTTCTTTGGGCCTAGGGCGTTTTGTAGCGCGTTCATATGGCCTGTAATACGCCCAGGTGTGAACCATACCCATAGGAAATAATGGCATTTCCGTCTTTGAGCGTTTTGCAGAGCGTTCAAACGCGCTACAAAACACCCAGATGTGAACTGGGCCTAAGCAGGGGCGTCCCGAGGGCCGGGTGTCACCCGGAGCAGGTATCGAGTGACACCCTGCCATGATGTCATCGCGCATGCATGGCCATCTTGGTGATGGACGCTGGCAGAGAGGAAGGGACGTTCACCCAGCGGGATAAGGGATGCCGTTGGGTGCCCTCCTCTCTCCTGCAACTGTCAGGCTCTCGATCCATTACCAATTGCTCGACTTTTCAGAGGGGTGATACCAAAATGACTGTCATTTTGGTGTCACCCCACCAATGGTGTCACCTGAGTGCGGGCCGCAGCCCCCACTAGGGACGTCACTGCATCTAAGGCCCGCAATATAATGCATCTCTGTTCTTTAATTCAGGTCCTCTTTATGATGGCATTTCTTTCTAACATTTATAGGAAATGAAATACTTCTCTACTTAGCCGCCCGCTATCCATGCACACCAGCATGACATCAGCGGAGTTAAAAGAAGCATTGCTCGAATTTCTCATTTGACACATTTTATACCCAAACGAAGTACAATGTTCTTGATTAAAATTACATTCTATAACTTTTGTTGCCTTTATTGGTACGTTTGAATGTCTCCTCCGAGCTTCCCATACGCTTTGCAGGTGCTCATAATTACTGCAAAGGCGAGAATTAAAGTACATTTTTAGAACCTGCCCCTTTACTTTAATATTCTGAGACGGAAGCTGCACCTGCCACATAAACCCCAATCTCGTATATTTTCTAAAAAATTCTTTAGAAAGTGCAAATTAAACAGATGGGGCATAGAAAAAGTGCCTGCAAAGTTGGTACCACTTTTTAGAAATGTGTGCACTTTAAAGCGGAACTCCAGGCAAAGCACTAAATACAGTTGGAATATATATGTATATACAGTATATGTATGTGAATTGTAATTGTGGCAAGCCAATATAGTGATCTCGGCACCTATGGTAAAGTGATGGTCCCTGGCTCAGGCCACAGGCTGGTGATTGGGCAATGAAGGAGCATCACCTTACTAAGAAGGTCATCGCTCAGCTGTCTACACCCAGCAACAAACTCATTTACAGTATTGAGCAGCTTTAAAGTTTGGGCTTTAAAGTAGCAAGCCCTCATCATCAAGCAATACATCACTATCCCAGTAATCTGTTGTTGTAAAGGGAGGCAGGTCAGAGTTGTATCAGCTTTCCTTTGTTCCAAGATGGCTCCTGAAGGCCATATAAATTTCTGATAGTCTGAGATGATGTCATCAGGTAAACACAACAAGGAAGCTTTGAGTGTACATTGTACTACATAGCTCTCTGTAGTAGGATATGAAGTCCGGAAGATGATTACTTCAACTTCTGGGTTTAGCTCTTCTCCTTGTTTCACATTGGCAGCTGACAGTCTCAACATGAATACCCCCAGGACCTGTTACAGCTGCCCAAAGATACCACCAATTTAAAATGGCGCTGTGGTTGATAACAGCTTCTGCATGACCCATTTAAAGTGGTAACATTGCTAAAGCGATTACTATATACATAACTGGATTAATAGGGAACAGATAGATTTTTGTTTTACAAGTTTTACATCAAACTCATGCAGCAATAAGGGGATTAGAAGAACAAGGTACTTGGACGTGGACTAGCTCTGGCCTCACTCTTGAGGTTGTAACTGAAACCCGGGGCTATAGTTTTTGTTAGACAATTTGGGAAGGACCAATTTGAGTACTGATTCTTTGTTGGACCTAGGCTTCTCAACTCGTGGAAGGACCAGTCTGTGTACTGGTTCTTTGTTGGACCTAGGCTTCTCAGCTTGTGGAAGGACCAGTTTAGTAATGTTTCTTTTTTGGATCTAGGCTTCTCAACTCATGGAAGGACAAGTCTGTGTACTGGTTCTTTGCTGGACCTAGGCTTCTCAGCTTGTGGAAAGACCAGTTTGAGTACTGTTTCTTTGTTGGACCTAGGCTTCTAAACTTCAGGAAGGACCAGTTTGAGTACTGTTTCTTTGTTGGATCTAGGCTTCTCAACTCGTGGAAGGACCAGTCTGTGCACTGGTACTTTGTTGAACCTAGGCTTCTCACCTAGTGACAGGATCAGATTGAGTACTGCTTCTATGTTGGACTTAGGCTTCTCAACTCATGGAAGGACAAGTCTGTGTACTGGTTCTTTGTTGGACCTAGGCTTCTCAGCTTGTGGAAGGACCAGTTTGAGTACTGTTTCTTTGTTGGAACTAGGCTTTTCTAGTTGTGGAAGGATCAGTTTGAGTACTGTTTCTTTGTTGGTCCTAGGCTTCTCACCTTGTGGCAGGATCAGTTTCAGTACTGTTTCTTTGTTGGACCTAGGCTACTCCGCTTGTGGAAGGCCTAGTTTTAGTACTGGTGCTTTCTTGGGCCTAAACTTTCTAACTCATGGAAGGACTAGTTTGAGTACTGGTTCGTTGTTGGACTTAGGTTTCTTAGCTCATGGAAGGACCGGTTTGAGTACTCACTGTGCGACAGATACTGTGTGTGCTGGTCTAAGAAGCACAGTTTAAAAAGAGACACGAGGCTTCATGTAAAAAGAAATCCAAATAATTTTTATTCACATTGGTATAATACAGCCAATGCCTTTTGGGGGTTCAGTGTACCCCCTTCTTCAGGGCTCTAGGCATGAGTGCAAAGGGAAGACTGGTGGGCACTGGAGATCATTTGGAGCTACTTTGGCATGTGTTAGTGGCTGCCAGGTGAAAAGAAGAACTAAGGGGCTCATTCATAACAGAGAGTAGATCTCATTATCTGTTATACATTACAGTACTACTGTGTACCAAGATCTGCACATTCGTTAAATGTAGTTCGCAGTATGCAGCCCGCGTTATTCTATGGTGTTCTCCCTTCTTAGCTCAGCAGAGAGAACTCCATGACTGGAGAATAACTGGTCATGTGACTTTAGCAGGTCTCTCTTCTTGCTCCATCACCTTCAGACTCCCCAAGCCAGTGGAACACATTGCCCATTTGTAAGGCTCATCACTGAGCTTTTATGCAGTGCGGTCATGCCACTGCTTTTTAAATGTACCCCTAAGTGTCAGCCTTGACGTTTTTTTAAATTAAACTCTAAAATCAGATTCACAGAGTAGAGCAAACCAAAGAGGAAACTATTTTTCCGAAGGACAAATCAGCTACTTGACATCCATTGCATAACAGTCTTGTAAAATAAATCATCCAAATACATCAATCAGTGCTGTCCGCATACAATATCATGCTCCAACAAACGCACCCATTCAGATGAGCCTTCATATTATAAAAAAGTTTAATAGCGCTGTCAATTACCCTTCGCAGCTGGGATCGCCACTTTATAGAAAGCTACACTCGTGCTAGTCACTCCCGAACCTCCACTTAGTGCAATTTAGTCTGAATGAACAGAAAAAATTCATACCATCGTTCTACAAGCTTTGGCTTCAGTTGCACTTTAAAAACACATTTTGCTCTGATGCCGCCCTTGGAAGCTTCACGGCAAAAATTCACCCAACATAATGCTTAATACTAGGGATGCACCGATACCGACTATTTGGGCGAGTACTCATACTTGGCCAAATGCTCCGATACCTTCCACCTTACCAGAACTTCCGGTCAGAGGAAGATTTCCTCTGACCGGCAGTGCCATTGGGGAACATGGAGCCGGCTTCCCGGGCAATCAAGAAGCCGGGTGGCGAGTAATGACCCGCCTGCTGGCTTCCTTATTGGCAGGGAAGCCGGCTCCATGCTGATTGGCTGGGAAGCCAGCTCCATGCTGATTGGCTGGGAAGCCAGCTTCCCGGCTAATCAGCATGGAGCCGGCCAAACAGCCGACTCAATGCTGCTTGGCTGGGAAGCCGGCTTTCCAGCCAAGCAGCATCGAGCCGGCTACCCAGCCAACCAGGAAGCTGGGAGGCGGGACATTACTCGCCATCCAGCTTCATGATTGACTGAGCAACTGGCTCGATGCTGGTTGGCTGGGAAGCCGGTCCCCGGCCAATTACAATTGAGCCGGCCTAACAACGTGGAGCTGGCTTCCCGGGCAATCAGGAAGCCAGGTGGCATGTGATTACCCCCGCCGGCGTTTTTGATTGCCCAGGAAGCCGGCTCCATGCCAGAGGAAGCAGCGGTATCGGTACTCGGTGTATCCCTACTTAATACCATGATGAAATACTTCAGAGATATTATTAACAAACATGTTTAATGTGTCGTTTTTCATAGCACGTGTATCACAACACCATAGACTGAATGCATAAAGCTTTTACAAAAGGATAAGGATCTTTATTTCTGCTACGTGACTGTAATTGTAAAATCCCATTCGGCTGAATATAACTGTCACTTTATGTAAAATAAGGATCCTTATCTCGCTGTTTTTGCTTTGTGAATTGAGCATAATGCGCTTTATCTAACTGCAGATGTGCTGAATAAGGAAGTCTCCTATGAACATCACAATAAATTATTACGGTGATAAGGTAATTATATTTGGCTGCTCATGTTCTGATTGTGGCCACTGGAGGGTAATATGTGCACACAAGAAATGGGTTCACTGACAGCTCGCAATGACTCAGGTGATGGTATGAATACACTGCTAATGATGATATAATAAAGAGGAAATGGATGCTAACCAGACATCAATATTAATGTCATTTAGTCCAAGTCCATCTTCCACAAACGCGTAAAGTGCCACATGCAAAGAGGTTAAAGGCCACATAACAAGTTAAAGCTGAATCCCTGGCAGATATAAATTGCACAAATTAATGCATTTCTGTATTCATTAAATGTATTTTTTATAAACACATGCAGTGGTATTTACTGAATGCGACAGTCACCGTCTTGAAGCAACAAAGACCAGACTGGCAGAGGGAGAACAGCACAAGGAACCAATCAGTTGTGTTGCAGTGCTCATGTGCTAACATGGGGCATAGTACTGGGAGGATAGAGCAAAGTGACTAAGAGATGAGCTCTGACAGGGCTTTGCTGGGTGGCAGAGCTTTGTGAATCTCAGGCCTGGATGGACAGATATAGACATGCACTGACAGGTTAAACAGCTCCCATATATGTATTTTAGCTTTGCCTGAAGAATATATTTAAGGCAGAACTATAGTAAAAGAGCACCCTGCTGCCTTGTCCATCCTTATCCATTCAAGTGAGACTGACTAAGCCTAATAAGTACCTAAAGCAAGGGTAAGCAACCTCGGCACTCCAGCTTTTGTGGAACTACAAGTGCTATGAGGCATTTCAATGCTGACAGCCACAGGCATGACTCCCAGAGGCAGAAGCATGGTGGAATTTGTAGTTTTACTACAGCTGGAGTGGTGGGGTAACCTACCCCTGGCCTAAATTAACAACAGTGCTGTAGTACAGGTACAGTACCTTGTATTTAGGGTTGCCACCTGTCCAGGATTTGAATGCTGTGTCCAGGTTCCATGGCAGCAGAAACCTGGACACAAGATGTCAAACTGTGCTGGGCCCCCTAGAGGCCCGAGGCCCTGGTGCGTCCGCACCGCCTGCATCGGCGGTAATTCCGCCACTGAAGGGAATCAAATCCAAAGTCTTATAAAAATAATGACAATAATCCAAAAAGTATTTAGAAATCCTTTTCCCCACACCCTGTGTTCGTGTCCCGCCAAGCTCCCCTCTGCGGTGCGCACTCACCAGACTGTAATTGTCTGTAGGCAATAGAAAATGCAGTCTCAGCAGCGGTCCCGGCGGTATCCCATGGGTCGGTAATAGGCGGAAATTAAAAAAGGAAACTCCTCATGGTGTAGTAAAGGATTAACATTTATTTAAAATAAGTACGCACTTGCAGTTAAAAGAGAATGAACCGGCAGGTCACAGGCGCCGTGCAAACAGCCTGTACTTCCGTATAGTACGTGGTATTGAGATGTGTAGCCCCGCCCCAACTAAGGTTTCAAAATTGTGCCAATAACAAGTGTGATATAATTGATTCAGGCTTTAAAAATTGCAGGGCCAAAAGTGGCCCTCCTATCCCTTACAGCCAAGGAAGGAGCCATCTTAACCTTTATTTGGATTGCAGTTGCCATGGTGCTGCACATGTGATCAGCTATGACACCAGCCATTGGGGGGCTTCAAAAGAGCTGAAATAGGCACACTGCCAACCTTGACATTTGGCAAGCCTTGAAAGTAACCGTTTTGGGAGCCATTATATTGGTGGGTAAAGTTCCTCTTTAATAACCACTAAAACATTTTTCTTTTTTATGAGTTAAGCGATAGGATCACACAATATCGTTCAAACAATACCATGATAATATCGCTCAAGGAAGGTCAGGCTTTGGCGCAGCATCCCATTATGAATTAGGCGCTGCGCTTCACAATCTCCTATTCATAATGCCGTCACCTCCTCCTACCTGCATGAGATGTGATTATGCTCACAATAGCTTGAAGGGCATGGCCTAGCAGCAATGAATATGTTCAGCATCAATGGGATGGGGCAGCATCCTATTATAGACATGGCAGCTGAAACTGCATAAAACATGGTAAGAAAAACAGAAAAAAATGACGGCACCCTTGTAAATAAACGGTGCTGGCAGATAATGCAAAACCGTCATTGTACAAATATATGAAACTATTGTGGTTTCTGTGACTTTTTTTTGGTATTTAATCACCACTGGGGTTTTTATTTTTGACTATATTTTTCCAATACCTCATTTATTGATACAAATCACTGCAGACAGTGGTACGTTGGCAAGAGATAACATTATAATACTTGTGACATCAAAAGAAATAAACTGACAACGCGTTATCAGCATCTTTAACATAGTAAGTAAGATAACATGTCTCATTCAATGTCATGTCAATGGGAGAGTGCACTACTAGCAAACCTCCCAACCTGTCTGTCCGGCATGAAAGTCCCAATCCTACGGGTGGCGCATGTGGGTTAGCCCTTTCCCCATTCCTTGAAGGTTAGGGAGTCCAGGTGAGGGAGATGCTATGACGGACTATATAGCTGTACGCTTCTGCAAACCCGTAACACATTCAGATATAAAAGGCATAATGGCATGGTAACAAGCAAGTATAAAACCGATAGTGGGACATACCCACCCCTCTCATTCTGTGTACATAGTGTGTTCATTTGAACCTAGAGATTAGCATTCCCCGTAAGAGAGCGGATGGTTGCCCACTGTTGCATGGTATCTCCCAGACCACTACATACCATAGAGCTATGGAGATAAAGGTTAGAGAGCAGAGAGGGAGAAGATGTGGAAGAGAAAGGGTTTTTTGTGACTTTAAAGATGAATCCAATCCTTGTTTTTTTACCTTTATTATCTTAAGAGATATGGGTTCTATTATAGCAGTATGAAGGTTTTCACGTTATTCTTCACCGTAACTCAAACCAAACTGGCGCAAGTAAAGGTTTACGTTAAAGGAAAGCTGTACTTTTATACAAAAAAAACAATATCCTTCCAAGGGGTGTCCCTACACAATGCGCCCCCTGAGGGCGGGCGGTTCGGTGCTGACGGTGGGTGCTCCCTCCGGTGGGTGCTCCCTCCGGTGGGTGCTCCCTCCGGTGGGTGGGGGCTGCC
>NW_017309386.1:70831-71702 GCF_000935625.1 Nanorana parkeri
TTGATGCTCATTATTTTGGGGGTGGTGGTGGATGCTCATTACCACCTGTGTTGAGAGTCCTGCCCAGCTCACTGACGTGACTGGTTGCAAGGAGCGGGCGGGATGCCAGTGAGAGCGTTCCGTTCCGCTCCTGGCAACCAGTTACGTCAGTTAGCTAGGCTGGACACTGGCCAGAGCTCTGACTGGCAAGGGCCCTCCCCCCCATGTGACCCAATGGGATGCTGCCTGAGGCAACCACCTCAGGCTGCCTTATTATAGTGATGGCCACCTGTCTAGTCATCTGATGTAATATAACTTCTGCCCGCTCTACTATTATGTGTTTTTGGCTCGGTCCTAAATCAGAAGGAAGCTGTCAGTGATGGCCCAATCAACTGTGACCGGTGTATTGCCCACCCCACAGCTGCACATAAACTAAAGGGCTGGATGCCGGTGAAACCATTGAACTTAGATGGCTCTATTTGGTCAATGACAATGACATGACATGCTGTGCTGGGAAACCGTGAGTCCTGGATGTTACTTTGACACGTGTCACCTCCCTGAAAATTGTTGCTGACCAAGTACACCCCTTCATGGAAATGGTAACCAGCTATGGCAATGGCCGCTTTCAGCAAGATAATGCGCCCTGCCACACTTCAAAAATGGTTGAAGAATGGTTAGAGGAACACAACAACGGGTTTGAGGTGTCGACTTGGCATCCACATTCTTCAAATCTCAATCCAATTGAGCAACTGTGGGATGTGCTGGAAAAACAAGTCCCATCCATGGAGGCCCCACCTCACAATTTACAGGATTTAAAGGATCTGCTACCGATGGCTTGATGCCAGATACCACAGGATAAAAACACAAAGAAAGGCGAGCGCACAGCTGGTAT
>NW_017309387.1:0-34813 GCF_000935625.1 Nanorana parkeri
ATTTTTAATATTCAGACTCAGACCCCCTTATTGTCACACCCGGGACAATGTTAATGTTTGGTTTACTATGTTTCCTGGGGAAGTGGGGTTGTTTAGTTATTATTGTGCCTTTGGGGAGTGTGTGTTGTCCTAACCCTCGCAAACGCTGCGGGACCTGTCTACCTTCCTGTATGACCTGCCGCTTTATGGGTTTGTATGATATCAAGTAGGTATCCTGGAATGTCCAGGGGTTGAATAATAAATTTAAGAGGTCCCTGGTATGTAACTATCTAAAACAACTTAGACCGCATATCATTCTATTGCAGGAGACGCATCTAGATGGGAGTAAGGTGTTGGCCCTGGGACGTCCCTGGATACAAAGGGCGGTACATGCTACGTACTACACGTACTCTCGGGGTGCCTCGCTGCTTATTAGCAAATCTCTTCCCTGCACTGTTATTCACACCATCACGGACCCTGGTGGACGATTTGCAATTGTCATTTTGGATATACAGGCCACTCGCATAGCTATGGTCAGTGTATACATACCTCCGCCATTTCAGGTACCAGCTCTCTATGCCATCATTGAAAAACTTGCACCGTACCTCCCCTTGCCGGTTCTTATCGCGGGGGACTTTAATAATATCTTGGACCCCTCTCTAGACTCATCTAATCCTAACAGACCAGTGGGTGTTGACTTACAATCCTGGGCCGAGACTGCTATGGTGGAGGAAGTGTGGCGGTGGAAACACCCTGGGATCAAGGCTTACTCGCATATCTCCCATACCCATGGCTCCTCGGACCCAGATTGATATGGCATTTGGCAATCGGACCATGTTGGGCATGATCTCTGAAGCCTTGTACCTCCCTGGTGATCTGTCAGACCATGTCCCGCTCTCCTTAGTTTTCTCGCTGCCGCGAGGGAGGAGGCAGGGGGGCTGGAGATTGTCCCCGGAATAGCTTGGCGAGGAGAAGGTGGTGGAGAAGGTATCCCCAGCCATGCTTTCCTATTGGCACTTTAATGCTGAGACAGCTCCTGCCCGGTAGTCTGGGACGCTTTCAAAGCTCATTCTAGAGGGGAGTATATTTCTAGCATCAAGGCTGTTCGCAGAGAGCACGGCGCGGCACTAACCTCGTTGCAGGATGAGGAGGCAGACAGGGCAGCGGCCTATGCGGACTCCCCTGGGGAGCAGGCACTGGCTGCCTTGAAACAAGCTAGACGCGCCATTAACCTCCATCATGTGGAGCTGACGCAGTCGAGGGAGGCCCTGTTCGAACGAGGGGACAAGAATGGTAAGCTCCTAGCACTGTTGGTGGCGGATCTGAGGTCACAAACAAACATCCCAACCATTCTGACTGACAGTGGAACTAGAATTACTGACCCTTCACTGATTATGGAAGAGTTTCTCAACTTTTATAAATCTCTTTGCACGCGCACTCCTGAGTTCGATTTGGACTCCCTCCAAGGCTGGGGGGGGAGGACAGGGAATATTTGGAGCAACCTATTACAGAGCAGGAGGTTCAGTTGGCGATAGCCTCCTTCCCGAATGGAAAGTCACCTGGGCCAGATGGCTTTCCTGCAGAGTAGTACAAGACATATGGGGAGACCCTCGCACCCAGGCTAAGGGACACGTATTTGGCATGTTTGGAGATGGGACTTCTCCCGGACTCCTATAAGGAGGCACATGTGGTTTTCTTGCCCAAACCGGGTAAAGATCATCTCCTATGCGCCTCATACCGCCCTATTGCCCTGTTGAATATGGATCTGAAAATATTGACCAAGGTGCTGGCGACACGCCTTTCAAGAGTTATTGGATCCATAGTTAAAATAGACCAAACGGGCTTCATACCGGGCAAGTCTACTGATCCGAACTTGCGTAGGTTATTTACTAACCTCCAACTTACACACTACAATGCTGGCACTAGAGCTGTGATTTCACTAGACGTGGCCAAGGCATTTGACTCTGTGGACTGGGGCTACATGTGGGAAGTGCTCAGATTGATTGGCTTTGACCCTCAGTTCCGAAGGTGGATCAGTATACTATATGACAGCCCATGGGCGATACTCAAAATTGGCTCCCTCCTATCTGAGGCCTTTTATCATTGGAAGAGGCACCCGTCAGGGCTGTCCCCTTTCCCCAGGCCTATTTGCACTGGTTATGGAGCCCCTGGTGGTTGCCCTCCGTTCTTTGCAAGAGATAGCAGGCCTGAGGATAGGGGGCATAGAAGAGAGACTGGCGCTCTATGCAGACAACCTAATCCTTTTTTTAGCGGATGCTGGTCCGTCCCTACGGGCAGCTCTGCGTATACTGGACACGTTTGCGGTCTTCTCGGGACTGAGAGTGAGTTGGTCCAAATCACATATAGTGCCCCCAGATCCACAAACACCGAATGCTGCGGATCCCTTGATCCCCCTCCAGTGGGTAGACACCATCCTGTATTTAGGAGTCCGGGTTACAAAGGCAGTGGGGGATTACTATTCTCTCAACCTTCTCCCCTTGCTTGCTAAGCTAAAGATACGGTCGGAGTCCTGGAAGCACCTCCCCTTAACCTGATTAAAATGAAAATTCTCCCCCTTTTCTTGTATCTGCTGAGAAATTCCCCTGTCTGGGTTCCCCAGGCTTTCTTCCGCAAAATTAACTCTCTCATTAGTGCATTCTTCTGGAATTCGAAAGGCCCCAGGATTAAATATTCTATATTACAGGAGCCATGGTTCAGAGATGGACTAGCGGTTCCGGGCTTTAAAAAATACTACCTAGCAGGCCAGATGGTGGTCATACATAGGTGGTGGTGGAGGCAGCCACCCTGGGGTCCTTTGAGGCTCTCAGTGGATTACCCCTACGCGGTCTCAAAGCTCCTTATAGTCTCACTGTATCTATGAGAGCCACGGTTATGGCCTGGGCCTCCATCAATAAACAATACGGCCAGAACCCTGGAGCATGGTCCCCCTGTTTTGGACTTGGTTCCAAATTTAGATCGGATCAAAAGTTCCGTACTTATATCTGCCGCCTGGCCTGATTCAATAGAGTATACTCTCGGAGATAAAAATGAAATCACGCCAACTCAGTCAGTGTAAAAATCACTTCTGCTTTATTGTTCTCCTTTTCAGGGTTTTTATTTAACAGGTGAGCGTGTATATTTGAGCGTAGCATTGCAGAAAAGTATTTTAGTTTTATATATTCTAGCTTATCATTGAGGAAGGCAAACGAGCAAAAAGCAAATTAACATATATATTACATTTATATATATTACATTTTGTCATAATCATGCTTAACCACATCCATTACACCCCCACATCCCA
Source organism: Nanorana parkeri (assembly GCF_000935625.1). NCBI lineage: Eukaryota > Metazoa > Chordata > Amphibia > Anura > Dicroglossidae > Nanorana > Nanorana parkeri. The sequence continues at coordinate 3,281 of NW_017309387.1, forward strand.
CTCTGGAGGAACCCGACGCTCTCTCATTTTGAGAGCATCTCTGACTTCCATGTTTGGCCTAAGAGGGGAATTAAGACTCTAGAAGACGTCACCTCTGACAATTCACTTCTGTTGTTCGCGCAACTGAAGGTGAAATTTTATATTCCAAATAGCTACCTGTTCCGCTATCTTCAGTTAAGACGTGCATTCCGGTGCCAGTTTGGAGGTTTGACTTGTGTGGTGCAAAAGTCCAGACTGGAAACACTACCTAGAAGGGATCCTCTCTGTAAGCCGCTGTCCGAGGTATATAAGCTCCTGTTTCAAGCCTCCTCTGTACATACGCTTAAGTGCAAAACTCCCTGGCTCACTGATATTCCCACACTAAATGAGGAGGAGTGGGAGGACGCGTGGGATTACCTATTCTCTCACCTGGTCTCGGCCAGAGACAGACTAATTCAATTTAAAATCTTGAACAGGATCTACTATACTCCGGTGAGACTTGCTCGCATATATGGGGGAGAGGGCTTTGGTTGCTGGAGATGCTCTGACCCGTCAGCGGATCTCACCCACATTTTGTGGGCCTGCCCACGGATCAGACCATTTTGGGAGGCCCTAGCAGGGACTGTGTCCCAGTATTTGGAGAGTACGTTTGAACCTAGTATGCACACATGTATTCTGGGGCTGACTGAGCCTCTCACCCCCACTGTTGCGTGGCAGACTTTCCTGGGAATTCTGCTGTTCTGTGCTCGGTGTGATGTTATAATGTGCAATTAGGAATGGAGGTGAAGCACACCCTGAGTGTTTAATCTTTGCTTTTTAAACCATTGTAGTTACTGTACTCCTGTAAGGGAGGCGGACACACCGTGAGGGGCAGCTGGAGGTGGGGAGACACACACTAACTAGGGGATGGGGGGGGCATCTCGATGTAGGGCGGTTCCTATAGTAGAGTCTGGGGTGCATTGTATGTTAAATAATTTTTATGCTGTTATTGTATAAGTGTACTGCACTGTGTACCCTCGTGAGGGTTTATGCTATGTTTTGTAAGAAAACCTTTAATAAAAAATAATTTATTTAAATAAAAAGTTACACCACGAATTTGAGAGATTGCATGTGCTTAAAAGCGGTACTTTGAAGTCGTTCAGTAGAAAATGGAAAATGTGGATCCCTTAATATACATTGATGTATGGTTTCACCTATTCCCTGTTCTTGTCCCTTTTCTTTCCCCTCTATCCTTTCTCTCCGCAGTAGCTCTTAGTCCACTGTAATACACTAATGTGCTGTTTAAACGGGACAGCACCATTTCTCACTCTATGATATTGAGTGCACTGTTGCCTTCTCATTATTCTTTTGTTGCACTGCTCGTGCTTGTTGTTTTTGAAAAACCAAATAAAAATCTATTTTGGAGAAAATAACAATCACTAAAATGTTCATAGCAACACATTCTTGATTTCTTGTAGCATAATATAGGAAAATCAGCTGATAGAAACTAGCTGCTCATTTACGCAAGACAAACACACACAATTCTAATACATTTTCTTAGCTTTAAGGTTAGTTGTCCAGAAAAAGGCAAGGTAACCCCCCCATATTGTACGCAGGAGGAAACAAAATCTCTTTTCACCCGTGTATGTTCTTGGCGATTGGACTTTTCCCTGGGCAAGCTTCAGTGGTCTGGTAAACAGGTTTAGCAATGTGCCCCCTGTTTAAAAATAGATGGTAGGAAAATTCCAGAACAAAATCCATTGTTTTCCAAGCCATAAAGAAGCACTCAGACTAAAGTTTACTCTAATTCAGCTGCCATTAGTGAATCATCTGCGTCTTCCTTTCTTGTTCACATCTCTGTTTCTGGTCTGCCTTATCTCATCTGGCTTTGTTAGCTGGTCTGTCTACTCCACCTCTTGATGTGCTTTACCTTGAAAAGGTAAAAACAAAAGCACATTATATGTTTCTTCCAATCGTGCCAATACACACAGCTAAATCCTCCACCTGTCACAGGAGGCTGAGCGGGGTGGTGTGGGAGGAGAGCTCAGCTTCCTGAGACGGATGAGAGCTGTCTCCTTCCTGCACTGCCCTGCTCGGCCTCCTGAAAGATGCTCTCCTTCCCGCCAGCAGCTGGATCCTCTGTGTTTCCTTGGATCCTCATTGCCTCTGCCAACACAGAGGGCATCGGAGGGGACACAGACAGGCGCCCAGTGGGGAGAACAGAAGTTATAAGGATGCACTGAATTTTCGGCTGTTACGGTGCTCTCACTATTTTGCCCAAAGTACCATTTTTAGCCGAACTGTTTTGGCGGCCAAAATTTTGGTGCATCCCTACTTATAAAGCTCTTTAGGCTAAAGTGTGAGGAAAAGTCCATGACTCCAACACCTCAGGCTATATTCAAAGAAAGAATTTAACGAACTTCTTTCCAACAGCCATGCATGGACTGTTTCTAGTCCAAGCAGGCTAGTTTTGCACCCCTTGCTCTTCACTGATTTTCTTTGTGTGCCTATTCCACCTCAACAATCTGCACAGTGTTTTAAATCAGCGAAGATGCCAACTGTAATTAAAAAAATTGGTGTATGGGGCCCCAATGTTTTTGCTTTGGTTAAATATTAGTCCTGGGTCCATAGGTACTTACAAAAAGTGTGAAAAGGATATCTTTAGTGGATTAAAGACGTTAAAAAGAAAAAAAAAAAACCCTAAACGATCTATTTAACCTAGTTTAAGCATACAACAATAATTTACACAATTATTGTTACTTTACTTTATATCAGAGGCTTCAAACATGGTATCATATTGCTGCTCACTCGTCCATCGAACCTGTAGCTCTGTATTCGTCCCAAACTTATGCCAATGTGATCTTCCTGCCGACCTACATTTTCTTCCAACATGTCTATCTGTATAACTAGCCCTTTCAAAGTAGCTATGCAAGTTTATTAGCATTGAAATAGGGGAAGCCCCGCTACTTTCTTGACATTCCATAGTTGCTATAAAAATTTATTAAAATGGCCATAGCAACACACCAGCTCAACACTTTACTGGACAGGATTGTTGCATAGGCACAGAATTCACTTTCAGAGACACAGGAGTCAGCTGAACAAAGTACCACCAATTATTCTGGCTCTGGATTGGCTTTGAAAGACATGGTGTGTGAACCTAATTTACTCCCTGATGCCTACCAGATTTCCAAACCTTCTGTCTAGAGGCCCAGACTTCCACCCTGCTTCTCAGTCACTGGCTTTAATGGCATGGATAGTGAAGCCCAGTTGTTGAGACTGGATTGTCTGAATCTGTCACCACCAGGATGCTGAAGGTTTGTAAATCCACATCGTGCAAGGTTCATCATGACGTCTGAAAAGTCTGCTTTAAATAATGTGAATTCTTGGGGTTGCATCCCTATGTGTATTTAGTCAGTAGGATCTTATCCTTTCTTCGGCCCCGAGTTCCATTACAGTACAAGGTTTGGCTTTGTGTGTAATTTTTTTAACATGTTAGCCAATCACTACCTTGTAGGTATTTTTTTACAGGGACTTACTCATGTTGCTACGCGTTAGGCCTTTTCCTGTTGCACCGCAGGACTTCAGTCTGGTTCTTGCAGTTTTACAGAAACTGCCATTTTAAAGTATTTAAGAGATACCTTTGCTGACCTTGTAACAAAAAGTAACTTATCGTGGCAATTACTTTGGCAAGGAGAGTTTTAGAGTTGGCAGCTTTGTTGTGCAAGCTTCCTTTTCTTGTACTTCATAAAGGCAATAAACACTGAGTGGCCAGATTATTATGACTTTTGCCTTCAATACTGCGGCGATTCTTCTTGGCATTGACTCCACGAGATGTTGAAAGCTGATGCGAGCAATCTGACACCATGCCTGATGAATAGCACTGTCCAGTTCTGAGAGATTTGATGGTTGTGGAACCAGCTGCCTGATGGCTCTTTCAACTTCGTCCCACAAATGCTCAATTGGATTGAGATCTGGTGATTGTGGGGGCCACCTAAGCAAGGTAAAGTCTCCCTCATGTTCTTGAAACGACTCCTGCACAATACGAGCACCGTGGCATGGTGCATTGTCTTGTTGGAAGAAGCCATCTCCATTGGGATACGCCATCAACATGATAGGATGAACTTGATCAGCAACGATACTTTGGTATGTTGTGCTATTTAGACGTTCTGCCACGAATTAAAGGGCCCAAATCATGCCAAAAAAACATGCCCCAAACCGTAACACTGCCCCCACCAGCTTGAAAGGTGGTCATAATTATCTGGCCACTCAGTGTAGTCATGAGGTTGACATTTCTGCCACAAGTTGCCTCCTGTCTGACCCCAGTACATTGCAAAGATTGCTTTACATTGGATGCGGTTATGGCCATTACGGTTTACCTACAGGCCACATCTTCATTCAGGAAGTCTGGCTCCCTGCCACGGGGAGGGGGTCCTTGCAAGGGACTTGTCATGTCTTCCCCCACCATCTCTAGGTGGATCCAGCAGACTATAGCCCTAGCCTATGCTCTTGAGCATAAAAGGCCTTATTCCTATTAATTTTCCTTGAGCATTAAGTGCTTCACGGGCTTTCCATTATCAAGACACTGTCCTAAGTTTGTGAGGCAGCTACTTGGTCCTCTGACCACCCTTTTTTCTAATGTTTAAAAAGATAATGTGGCTGCATCGGTGCTAACTTTGGCCCCAAGGTTTTACAATTGGCAGTGTGAATCCCCCTATATGTTTAGGAAGAACCCTCCTTTTTTAAATTTTGTTGGTGTTTTTACTTATCCATCGAGTGGGTACTGTTTGCATTCCTCAATGAATGATAAAGAAAATCGAATTTCTGTTCTCACTGTAAACTTTTTTCTGTGAGGAACATGGTTCCTTCCCCTCTATTATTTTGTTGAGCTTGTTGCCAATGTTGGACTTGTTACTGTTGTGCTCAAAAGTTTGCATACCCTGGCAGAAAGGGTGACATTTTGGCATTGATATTGAAAATGTGACTGATCAGGCCAACAAATGGCCGCCGACCTTTGTGATATTTGGAACCCATATTGTATTTGGAAGGCATGATTTTGAGTTTTCATATGTTTAACATACCTTAATAGTCATAGATTACAATTTGCTGCAATGTTAAAAGTGGCTTGTGGCGGCCATATTGATTTTGGGATCAGACCTGTTTTTGCAACCAATGTAGAAGAGGTCGGCCTGGACGGTTTCAGAGATGAAGTTGTTTGCAGAATATTGCACAATCCAATATGGCTGCCAAACCATGTGATCAAATGACTTGTAATGAACCTATATGATTGTAGAGCTCCGCATATCCTCACATAGCAATTTGTGTATCTGTAGTTTTAGCGGTTGGGAAAAAACATGTTTGCAAATTGCCAGAAATAGGTTTGCTAAAACTAAGATGGCTCCCGGAGCATGCGACCTATGACCTTTATGTTGCCAAAGATTAAACACAGCACAGTTATCTATCATTGTGCCAAATTTCATGAGTTTTTAAATAATGGTGTGGTTATAATTAGCATTTGAAAAAGGAGCATCAAAATAATAGGAATATTTGTAGAATTGTGAGCAATTCAATATGGCTGCCGAACCATTGGGCCAATTGACTTGTAATGATCAGTTCTGAGTGCAGAGAACAGCATCACTTTACACAGCAACTTGTACATCTGTAGCTGTAATAGTTCCTGAGAAACAAATGTTTGAATATCATCACCTAAAAAAAGATGGGTGCCAGGCAATGTGACCTATGTCCTTTATGATGCAAAAGAGTAGGCATAGCGCAGAGTTCTACAATTGGGCCAAGTTGCATGAGTTTTTGAGTGACAGCGCGCTTATTACAGGCGTCTGAAAAAAAGGCCATAACAATAATAACACTATCTAAATATCATTGGCTTGCAGCGGCCATATTGATTTTGGGACTGGGTCTATTTTTACAACCGTGGTAGAAGAGGTCGCCCTGGACATATGTGCAAAGTTTTGAGTTATTCTGATAAATGGTTTCAGAGTTTAAGTTGTGTGCAGAATATTGTAGGGCAGCACAGTGGCTTAGTGGTTAGCACTTCTGCCTTGCAGAACTGGGGGTCCCTGGTTCGTATCCCGGCCAGATCACTATCTGCAAGGAGTTTGCATGTTCTCCCTGTGCTTGCGTGGATTTCCTCCGGGTACTCCGGTTTCCTCCCACACTCCAAAGACATGCTGGTAGGTTAATGGGCTCCTCTCTAAGTTGGCCCTCTATGTGAGATGGGGACCTTAGATTGTAAGCTCATTGAGGGTAGGGACTGATGTGAATGTGCAACTATGTAAAGTACTGCGTAAATTGCCAGCGCTATATTTGAGTTATTCTGATAAATGGTTTCAGAGTTTGTTGTTTGCAGACATATAAATACCTAAAATAAATAAAAATTGCACAATCCAAAATGGCTGCCAAACCATGTGACCAATAGCGCTAAAGTGAACACAACAGGGCACAGCATAACCTCACAAAAATCATTGCAAAAACCAAGATAGCTGCCACATCATGTGACCTATGACCTTTATATTGTAATAAGCTTTTGAATATTGTGAAAAGTTTCATAAGTTTTTGACAGCACACTTATTAAAGGCATTTGAAAAAAGCGGTATAATAATCAGAACAATAACAATAGGTGTCCTTGCAACTTCGTTGCTTGGCCGCCTAAAAATAATAGTAATCTCAACAAAAACAATGTGTCCTTGCAAATTCGTTGCTTGGCCACCTAATAATCAGAACAATAACAATAACGTTGCTTGGCCACTTAATAATAATCCGAACAAAATCAATAGGTGTCCTTGCAACTTCGTTGCTTGGCCACCTAATGATCAGAGAAATCACCCAAATGGCCCTGATCAAAAGTTTACATACCCTGGTATGTTTGGCCTTGGAACAGACACACAAGGTAAAACACAGGTTAAAATGGAAATTAAAGGTTAATTTCCCACATCTGTGGCTTTTTAAATTGCAATTAGTGTCTATCAATAGTCAATGAGTATGTTAGCTCTCACATGGATGCACTGAACAGGCTAGATACTGAGCCATGGGGACTGTCAAAAAACCTGCGTTACAAGGTAATGGAACTTTATAAAGATGGGAAAGGATATAAAGATATCCAAAGCCTTGAAAATGCCAGTCAGTACTGCTCAATCACCTATTAACAAGTGGAAAATTCAGGGATCTCTTGATACCAAGCCATGGTTAGTTAGATCAGGAGAGATTGCAGCCACAACTGCCAGAAGAATTGTTCGGGATACAAAGGAAAATCCACAGGTAACCTCAGGAGAAATGCAGGATGCTCTGGAAAAAGACTGCGTTGTTTCAAGGAGCACAATACGACGATACCTGAACAAAAATGAGCTGCAATGGTCAAAAAATCCCAGTTACAATATGCCCGACAACACCTTAACACGCCTCACAGCTTCTGGCACACTAATTTGGATTGACAAGACCACAATAGAACTTTTTGGTCACAACCATAAGCACTATGTTTGAAGAGGCCTATAGCGACAAGAGTACCATCCCCACTGAAGCAGGTGGTGGCTCACTGATGTTTTTGCTACAGCAGCCTGAATGTGAATTTATGTGAAAGGGAATAAGCAGGATTCTTTATTCGCAAAAAGTCTGTGTAAACCAGACCTACAGAAGAAACCTATCCGCAAGTTCTTACCAGGGATCTGGCGAGTATTGTTAAGGAATTTTATAAGCTTATGCAACAATTAGTGTTTCTTCCTCGCCGGACCCCCAGTCGATTGATGCCTTTTTTGCAGATACAACACTATCTGGATTATCTGAATCCCTATATTTAACTTTAGAGGCCCCTATAACAAGTGGTAAAGAAGGCAGTTAAAATCTTAGTGGCAGGGAAGCATCTGGGAACGGATAGTTTTACGGTGCTGTATTACAAGAAATTCCTTCAGGTCCTGGTGCCATATCTGGTAAAGGTATATAACCAGTTATTACAGCAAGATCATTTTGGCTCGGAGTCATTAATGGCGGCGGTAATAATGATTCTTAAGCAGCATAAAGATGAGACGAACTGTGTCAATTATAGGCCAATTTCGCTACTTAACCAGGATGTAAAAATATTGGCATCCAGGCTGAGCACTGGTATTACAACACTTATTGGAAAGGACCAGGTAGGGTTCATGCCAAAGAGACAAGCGACTGATGGGGTCCAGAGACCGCTTCATTTAATGCATCTGGCGAGGCGTAGACGAGTCCCTAGTATGGTGCTATCTTTGGATATCTAAAGCTTTCGATACGGTGCTGTGGCCTTTTCTTTTTGATACTGTCGGGAGAATTCCCACGGAATCAGACTCAGTTAGCTGAACCAATCGAGGTTTATTGTAACGCATATGCGGAGGTTACAACAGACTTGACATGTGTAGGGACTGTCCCAGGCACCAGTCTGTGTAACTCTGAAGAACCCTTTCCCTCCCGCAGTCTCTTATAGCCCTCTTCTTCGCCCCCAGCTTCTCCCTCTGTCTTGGGTGAAGTCCCTCTTTCGCATCTGGCCCTCACCTCTCGAATTCCTCTTTGACACGTAGGCAAGTCATTGTGGTTCCAGCCTTGAGACACTGTGTCATCCTGCTTATCTGCTTCGGGCGTTCGTCCTTGGATGTGGGATCGTTATGTTCGTCTTCCTTGGTTCTTCGTACGCAAGCTTGTCAGGCTTCAGCAGCTGTGTCCTGTGTATAGAAACTCAAAGACAGTTCCTAGTTCCAAAACAAGTATATATGAAACCTTTCTTATTGTCATTATTCTACATGTATAACTACTGAAAATAAAGCATCTATGCTATTATGAAATGAACAATCTATGTCTAAAAATGAGTAAATATCTTCACATTTCCCCCCTGTTGTTAATTTCATAACTACTTCACAATAATCAAAGACCTGTTCAGGTGCATACTACATAGGCTGGCACCATCCTTAACTGATGTGCGGCTGAGACCCCCACAATTTACGACCCGAGAATGTTTATACTAACATTCCTACTCTGCTGTGAGAGTCTTTGTCTCAGAAAGAATAAACTGGCATTGACCTTCTATGCAAGCAGACAATGGCTACCAGTATGCCCATATACAAATCTGTAAAATAACATGTATAGGCCTTTGAAATTGATTCCTTTCTGCCCAATAGTTCAGACAGGACCATGTACTCTGTTTCGGGTGCTCTTATGCATCCGGTTTTGGCCTCGGCTTTAGTCTCCCTGACTCTGACGGAGTGGGCTAGGATGTTGCACCAGGGTCTCGCTGAGGAGAACATTTCTTCTGCTTATATTGAATTGGCTGACCAGTTGGTGCAGGGCCTGAGGTATGTTTGTAACTCGGCTTTGGATGCTGCTCCGCTGGTCTCAAAACTGTTGGCGGTTACGCTCCGTCGACTTTTCTGGCTGAAGTGCTGGTCTGCTGATCAGGCTTCCAAGAAGGCTGTGAGAGAGCTTCCTTTTACTGGGGATCGTTTGGAGCTACGCTGGATGAGATCATTAAAGATCTCATGGGCGGGGAAAAGTCCCTATCTGCCTCAGGCTAAGAAGCCGAGAGATCAACGGCGCAAACCGGGTCCTACTTTTTCCACTCACAAGCGGCTTTTTCGGCCTCTGTCCTCCGAGAAGGGCGGTAAATTTAACAAGCCTCTCCCTAGCCAGGGCGCCAAGCGTCCATGGCACCCGAAAGCTGCCAAGCCCCTGGGTAAGCCGCCTTCCGCATGAAGGTCTTCCCCCTTCTCTGGTCTCCAGGGTGGGGGGGGGGCGCCTTCGACTCTTTGCGGATCTCTGGTTGTCCCGCGTCTCCGACTCCTGGGTGCGGTAACTGGTGTCCTTGGGCTACAAGATAGAATTTATGTCGTGTCCTGGGGACAGGTTCTTTCCTTCCAACACGTGCCTCTCTCCGCAAAGGCTTGTGGACCTTCACTGCGCGGTGGCAGACCTCTTGTCTCAGGGGTGATGGTTCTGGTGCCCTCCTCGGAAAGGTTCAAAGGGTTTTATTCAAACCTGTTTACTGTACCCAAGAAGGAGGGGATTCGGCCCATCCTGGACCTCAAACAATTGAACACTTTCGTGAGGGTCCGCAAGTTTCATATGGAATTTATCAGATCCATGGTGGTGTGTCTGCATCAGGGGGACCTTTTGGCCTCCATCGAAATCAAGGACGCTTACCTTCATGTGCCCATTTGTCCTCCCCATCAGCGTTAACTTTGCTTTGCAATGTCTTGCCTTCTCTTTGTCCGAAGCCCGTTCATAGAAAAGAAAGGGCGCTGCACTGTTTGGACGTGGTTCGCACTCTCCGGGTTTATTTGGATGCGACTGCCTCTATCCGCAAGTCAGATTCCCTGTTTATGGTTACGGAAGGGCCTCGGAAGGGACAGACCGCGTCCTCTGCCACCATCTCTAGATGGATTCATAACACCATTGTTCAGGCGTATGCCATTCGGGGGCGTGAGCCTCCTTTTTCTGTTACTGCCCATTCCACTAGGGCTGTTGGGGCATCTTGGGCCTTTTGTCATGGTGCCTCAGTTTCTTAGGTTTGCAAGGCCGCTACTTGGTCTTCTGTTCACACCTTTGCCAAGTTTTATAAGGTGGATGTTTTGGCATCTGCGGATGCTGGCTTGTGGCGCAAGGTTTTGGAGGCGGCCGTTTAGTGGGGTCTTGCTGGGGATTGGGTCTTTTTTTGTGCCCACCCCTCCCTTTGGTACTGCTTTGTGACGTCCCCTACGGTACGTGATCCTAGATCTGTTCCCTGTGTCCTTCAATGAACGGAAGAGAAAATAGGATTTTTGTACTCACCGTTCATTGAAGGACACAGGCCCCGCCCCCTCTCTGTTGGGTGTGTACTCTAACTGCTTGTTACTTACTGGAGACTTGTGAGCAGGTAGGGGGTTTGGCCACCAGCAGGGGCCGCCCCTAGGATGGTTTAGTCTTTTGTTTTGTGCCTAGCGTCCTTCTCCTGCAGGTGGCGATATACCCCTATGGTACATGATCCTAGATCTGTTCCCTGTGTCCTTCAATGAATGGAGAGCAAAGGATTTTACGGTGAGTACAAAAATCCTATTTTTAACAGTATTTAACATACCTCCTCGAACAAGGCATTTAAATAAAGATTTGTAAATATAACCTTTTTCTTTCTCTTGCTGCCTTCTGAAGTGCTGCTGGGATCCTTAATCATTCCATCAGTTCAGATTGTCTGGTGGCTGAAAAAACATTTATAGACATTTATAGACATTTTCAAACACAGTAGTGTTTTTAAGGTAAAGAAAACATCCTGGATACCCTTTAGATCTTCATGTTCATTGCCCTTCGTTTCCTGTGGCCATGAGCTAGCACATATCTACTAGGATGACCTCTTTCATACAAGCTATGAAAGACCTGCCATGCAAGGGACCTACCTAACAATTAGTTTGTATACAATGTGGTAAAACCTCACAATACATAGTTGTTTGGAAATCTAAATGAGATTATAAGGTGTTAGGCCAGCTTTAGAGTTTTTAATTGCATTATTCTTGTATTATGTTTGGAAGTTTCTAATGTATGTTATTTGATTTTTTTTATAAAATAGTTTGTTTTATACAATTAGAAACACAACAATGCATGCTACTCGTTCCCAACATGATGGGCACCAGGTGTAGCAGTGCATGTAACAGCACAGTAAACATTAAACAAAATTAAAAAGGAAAAAACAAAAGAAGAAAATAGTTATCTTGTACGGGGAAACTTACTACAGTAAAGGTGGGGAAAACATTTCCCAACACAGATCACTCGGCAAAACCTGGCATCACTCAGATATACCTGCTAGGGGCTCGGTCGTGACCTAAGAGCAATAAAGAGGTGAATCCGGTATTGGGGCACAGGGCCCCCGGCCTGATGGTATAACAGGAGGTTCAAATATATCCAGGACTCTACGAGATGGGTAGAAAGCCCCTCCCAGACTCATGCCTCCATCTCTACTGCAGAATTAGTGCATTCTAGCCAGCTATCCCATACTTTATGGAATTTTTCAGGGCATCCCCTATGGGCATACGTGTCCTGATATAGAGGTAAGTTGTCATTTACTAGCTTCTTCCAGAAAGACAACTCTGGCAGGGCAGGTTTCTTCCAGCACATGGCAATGTTCTTGCTGGCATAAAACAAGGTCAAACCTACCAGCGTGCGTTCAGACCTGATCGGAGCTACATCCCCCACCAGGCCCAGAAGACACGCGTGCGGTGACGGTGTTAGTGGTAATGAGGTGATCCTCGAGATATATTCCACTATGGAACCCCAGTAGGCAGTAATGAGGGGGCCTTCCCAAAAAACGTGAAAGAAGTTACCCACTGAGCATGTGCATCTCCAACAGGATGGAGATATGGATGCGTATGAAGGATCTTAAATTGTACCATTCTATCCGTACTGCGACTAATTGGACATCCCCGCCCCAGTCCTCATCATCCAGGCCGATTGTAATGTTAGCATGGTAGAGGAAGTCAGTGTCTGCAGGGTGCTATAGAAACACAAGGCAGGCTTCGCTAACCTCTCTGTCCTTGCAAGAGATTCCAGTTGAGTCATACCCAGGCGATTTCCCCCTGGAAATTGAGATCTGAAGGCATGGGAGAGCTGTAAGTAGCGGAAAATGCATTTGGGGGGGGACGGCGTCTAGCGGCAAGATCAGCAAATTACATCATTACATCAGGGAATTGGCTTCAACAAGTACTGTATGTTATTTTTATTTTAAGATTATTATTCACTATAAATATTAGTTGGTTTTAGTTATAGTGGGGGGGACGCCTTTACCACTTAAAGACCAGGTGTTTAGACCCCCTTCCTGGCCAGGCTATTTTTCAGTATTTAGCGCTGCAGTACTTTGACCGACATTTATTCCGTCATGCAACGCTGTACTGAAATGAATTTTATACCATTTTATGGGGACAGATAGAGCTTTCTTTTGGTGGTATTTAATCACCACTGGAGGTTTTATTTTTTGCTATATTAAGGAAAAATTATTGAAAATTTTGGGGAAAAAATGATTTTTTTCATTGTTAGTAAACATTATTACCCATATTTTTGGTAAAATATGAAAGACGGGGTCACGTCGGGTAAATGGATACCAAACATGTCAAGCTTTAAAATTGCGCGCACCCACGAAATCGCAAAAAATTACCATACCCAAAATTGACCATAGGCGACGCTTTAAAAGCTTTTACCGCTCATCAGCTTAGGGTTATCAGTGATTGATGGCCCTAGAATTATTGCTCTCATTCGGACGTTCGTGGCGATATGTAACGTGTGGCGTAATGGGCGCAATAGTCGTTTTCGCACGTATGCGCACCCGACGCATGTTTGCATGCGTGTATGTATGGGGGGGACTTGAAAAATGTTTTTGTTGTTTTTGTTATTCTTTTTTATGTGTAACTTTAAATGTTTTTTGGGGGAAACTTAAATTTGTTTTCCTATTTGTTTTTTTACACTTAACTTTATTGCTATCACATAGGGGGCTAAGAAACCCCTCTACGTGATGGCAAAATATTTGACAGGTCCTCTTTATGGAGACAGGGGTCTTGGAGAGGAGACATCTAGGACCCTTCTGAAGAAGCTGATGAAGCAGAGATCTGCTTCATCAGCTTCTCTCCAGCATCTGAAGCTGAAGAGTGACACAAGAATGTGGAAGTGATACATCACTTCCGCATTCTGACAGCGGAGAGGGGATCGGAGGGAGGTCGTGTATCGATCTCCTTCTGATCCCTTGTCCGAGAGGCACTATGTTGGCACAGCGGAGCCTGGGACCACCGTGACAGCGGGAGGTGGAGGGGGCACACATACCGGGTCCTCATACAAGCGATCGGCGGATCGCTTGTATGTTAACAGGCATCGCTGCCTGTTTTTACATTTTAGGACTTTCCCGCTCTCGCGCAAAGGGTCGTGGCAGGGCGGACGTCCACGCACACACTCAAGACATCCAGTGCCTTTATCAGCAAAGCAACCCCAAAACATCAGTGAACCTCCACCATGTTGGACTGCATTATGAAATCTGAAGACTACCAAAGAATTCTGGGGTGCAATGTAGAGCTGCAGCTAACGATTATTTTAAAAATCGATTAGTTAGTCGATTATTACGTTCGGTTAATCGGATAAAAAATAAAATACATTTTTAAAAATGGCTCCAGTGATGGGACTACTAGTTTGTATTTGGATCGCAGTCCATCACAGGAGCAAGCTTGGAGCGGTGGAAGTAAAAAAGAAAAAAAAAGTGTGGTGTGCAATATAGTGAAATGAAAAGTGTAAAATTATACAGCAATGAATGCAGAATGGCATCGGCTATAGAGGACTACAAATCCCACTAATAGTACATTATACAGCACAATGCAGAATACCACCAGCTATAGAGGAATACAAAAAATCCCAGCAATAGTACATTATAGCTGGCGGTATTCTGCATTGGGCTGTATAATGTACTATTGCTGGGTTTTGTAGTCCTCTATAGCTGGTGGAATTCCGCATTGCGCTCTATAATGTACTATTGTTGGGTTTTGTAGTCCTCTATACAGCGCAATGCAGAATACCACCAGCTATATAGGAATACAACAAATCCCAGCAATACATTATACATACAGTGTACAATGTATTGCTGGGATTTGTAGTCCTCTATAGCTGGTGGTATTCTGCATTGCGCTGTATTGAGGACTACAAAACCCAACAGTAGTACATTATTTGAGCGCAATGCGGAATTCCACCAGCACAATGTACCATCAGCTATAGAGGAATACAAATTCCACTATCCCAGCCATACATTATAGAGCAATATGTGGGGAAAGTGCAGGCTTACCTGAGCAGTCTTCCAGCAACTTGTTTCTGAGATAGGGCCTGTCTGTCGGCGGCTGTCATCCGCCCACACCTGCTCCTCCTTACTTCTCCCCGCGTCACTGTGCCGATCGTGGATTTGGGCGGGCTGTGAGCGTGAGGCAGGGAGGAGGTGTGGATGCGGACGGGTCTGGCAGCGGTGAGGTGGGGAGGAGGTGTGGCGCGCAGCATGTGTGGAGCCGTGAACAGGGCCAACCAATCGGAAGCCGATTAATCGATGATGGAAAAGTTGACAACTTTTTCAATAATCGATTATGTCGGTTAGTTGTTGCAGCCCTAGTGCAATGTAGGGGCCAGTGTCAGAAAGTGTGGGTCTCCGTCAGAGGTCATGGGTCTTGCATCAGGACAATGACCCAAAGCACAGAAATGGTTTCAGACAAAGCACTAGAGAGTACTGGACTGGCCAGCAATGAGCCCAGATCTAAATCCCATAGAGCACCTGTGGAGAGATCTCAAAACAGCAGTTGGGAAAAGGAACCCTTCCAATCTGAGACAACTGTAGTAGTTGGCGAAAGAAGAGTGGTCCAAAATTCCTGTAGAGAGGTGTGAGAAACTCATTGATGGTGACAGGAAGCGATTGATTTCAGTTATTGATTTCAAGGACTGTGCTACCAAATGATAATTGAGGGTGCCATTCATTTTGTCCAGTCCATTTTTGGAGTTTTGGGTGGAATGTGTCAGATTCGGCTCTTTTTCTCTCCACTTTTTTGTGTCATACCAATACAAGCAAAAGAAATAAACATGAGAATGCCTAAACTTTTGCAATTGCAACAATTTTCTGCGAAAAGTGGTGCATTATCTCACAGAAATGCAGGGGTGCCAATATTTTTGGCCATGACTTTATATACCTATACACATGTTGTAAAAATGTTGTGGTATGTACATATTATGGAGAGGACATAGTATATGGCAATCATTAATAACAATGTGACCTGTGTCCCCTTTAACATTGTTCTAACTGGACTGAGTACACCTGAACTTGATGGTATATATGTTGTGCACCCCATCTCTACGATTAAGCCCTTATTGGGTGAAACACATCGATGCATTTTTTAAAGGAAGGTTTTTATTAAGTGAAAACAAAATCCAAACCCACATGGCCCTGTGTGAAAAAGTGTTTGCCCCTAAACCTAATGACTGGTTGGGCCACTTTTAGCAGCAAGAACTACAATCAAGCATTTGCGATAACTTGCAATGATTCTGTTACAGCGCTGTGCAGGAATTTTGGTCCACTCATCTTTGCAGAATTGTTGTAATTCAGCCACATTGGAAGGTTTTCGAGCATTAACCTTCCAAGGTCATGCCACAGCATCTCAATAGGATTCAGGTCAGGGCTTTGACTAGGCCACTCCAAAGTCTCCATTTTGTTTTTCTTCAGCCATTCAGAGGTGGACTTGCTGGTGTGTTTTGGATCATTGTCCTGCTGCAGCACCGAAGTTGCCTTCAGCTTGAGGTCACGAACAGATGGCCGCACATTATCCTTCAGGATTTTTTGGTAGACAGGAGAATTCATGATTTCATTTATCACAGCAAGTCTTCCAGGTCCTGAAGCAGCAAAACAGCCCCAGACCATCACACTACCTCCACCATATTTTACTGTTGGTATGATGATCTTTTTCTGAAATTCGGTGTTACTCTTACGCCCGATGTAATGGAACACACACCTTCCAAAAAGTTCAACTTTTGTCTCGTTAGTCCACAGAGTATTTCCCCAACAGTCGCTCGCAAGGGACGGAAGTCGGCAGCCGCCGAAGACACAGCGGGGATCGCGGACAACCTAAGACCTGTACGCTGTATTCCGAGTGTGGCTCGGGGTTACTGCTTTGTTAACCCCGATCCACACTAGGGAATACCAATGGCAACGCGCAGCAAAACGCCCCAAAGAAGCTCCTGTACTTTGGGCGTAGGGCGTTTTGCAGCGCGTTCCAACACGCTGTAAAACGCCCAGGTGGGAACCATGCCCATAGGCAATCATTGGTTTTCACATGTTGAGCGTTTTACAGCGTGTAGGAACGTGCTGTAAAACGCCCAGGTGTGAACCAGGCCTAAGACTTGACTGACAAACAGACGTGGCTAGAGAAATTGAACTCAGGTGTGATAACTCGTGGGGAGGGGGGGGGCGGCGGTTTTTCACACAGGGCCATGTGGGTTTGGATTTTGTTTTCCCTTAATAATAAAAACCTTCCTTTAAAAACGGCATGTTGTGTTTACTTGTTATCTTCGACTAATATTTACATTTGTTTGATGATCTGAAACATTAAAAATCCTTATTTTTTTTAATTGTATTAGTATTCATACAATCAACAAAAATCATCCATTGGGAAGTATATTTTATTTTAATTTAGCTACAACAGGCCACATTTATTTTCTTCAACAATAATCTTTGCTGTCTATAATCTGTACATTATATTATATGCCTGATCTTTTCAGTAAAGCTGCAACTTGCTGTAAAGTTTATAGTTAATACGTTATGCAAAACATGATTGCAATTTTTTTTTTTTTTTTTTTTTTTTTTTGGAGGGATCGCCACACCTTAGTCCGCTGAATCTGCTCCCTAGGTGGACATTGCCTTCTCTTTGGAATACTCCAGCGTGGCATGAATTTCTGCCATGGGCTTAAAATGACACATTGGATAAATGGCATTGAAGCATCTGATCTAACAGCCTGTAAAATTATTTGAATCTTAATGTAGGGGAGGAGGACTGTAAAATATGGATAAAATATTAAAATAAAACCTATATTTTTAACCTGAAAGACTTTGAGAGGAAAGGCGCAGTAAACTTTTTATGGTTGAGGTTAAACTTCATTTTAAAGTCCTAACGTTACATATGTACAAAGACTTTTGAAAACAATTTTAGAAAATAATATTTTGTCCATTGTTCAATATGCTACAGAATTGCTTTCTTTACCTGCCAGAGCTCTGTTCTTAAATATTTCAGTTTTCAGCTTCCAAGAAAGGTGAAGACATAAGTAATGAGTAATACTCAGCCTGTGTGATGACGCTAGCTGCTGCAGTAACCGTTTTTTTTTTTTTTAAATGTAAATCTTGTATTAAATGAAAACAAATCTGGCCAGATCTTGATATGCAAATCCACCAAATGCAGTGACGTCAAAGTATCGTAGTCTTTTTGCTTTACTGCTGTATGTTCATATTTTTTTCTACATTGAGAAATAAATTTAACCTTCTTGGACATCTATAAAATGAAAAATATAAACATATCGTCAGTGAGTTGTTTTTTTTATAACTTTGATAAAGACTGTCTACACCCACAGACATGCTATATTTTTTAACCTCTTCACAAGTGCAAGATGAATGTTCTTGGGCTGAGAGAATGTTACGGCTGAACTCCAGTCTTGCACAGTTGTATTGGCTCCTCTTGTACTAAAAGTGCTCAATCTGATTTCACAATAAATGTGAGCTTTTTTTTTTACCAGTCTTACTGACTCTGGCTCACCCCTTTCATTAAGTGGATGTCTTTTTTTTGTCAATCATGGAGGCTCCTCATCACATGTGGATGTTTTTTAGAGCAGTCTGCATGCAAGTGCAGCCTGCTTAGGGATGCCCACTCCTCTAGACACCCATCAAAGCATTTTGATATTTGCATAACTCCTCCGAAGACAAGGCCCTCTGCTTTCATCAGGACTGAGGGCTATTCAGAGGAGTACTGAAGTAGGCAACTGTGATGTTGGCCCCTCATTCCACCCCCTCCAAATCATTGGATTCAGGTGTTCCAATCACCTCCATGGCCACTAGGCATGCAGACCACTTCTACAAACATTTGTGAAAGAATGCTCAGGAGCTCAGTAGATATAAGCGTGGTACCGTGATAGGTTGCCATCTGTGCAATAAGTTAATCCGTGAAATTCCCTTGCTACTAAATATTCCACGGTCAACTGTTAGGGGTATTATAACAAAGTGGAAGCAGCCGGGACCAGCAACAACTCACTAAGTGGTAAGCCATGAAAAATGACAGTGGGGTCAGCACATGCTGAAGCGCACAGTGTGCAGAAGTAACCGACTGCAGAGTCAATAGCTACAGACCTCCAAACTTCATGTGGCCTTCAGATTGGCACAACAGTGCATAGAGATCTTCAAGGAATGGGTTTCCACGGCCGAGCAGCTGCATCACCAAGTGCAATGCAAAGTGTCGGATGCAGTGGTGCAATGCACATCGTCACTGGACTCTAGAGAAGTGGAGACATGTTCTCTGGAGTGACGAATCACGATTCTCTGGAAATCCGATAGACATGTCTGTGTTTGGCGGTTGCCAGGAGAACGGTACTTGCCTGACTGCATTGTGCCCAGTGTAAAGTTTGGTGGAGAGGGGATTGCGCTTCTGGAAGAATGGTCAAACATTCCCATAGACATACTCCTAAACCTTGTGGACAACCTTCCCAGAAGAGTTATAGCTGCAAAAGGTGGTCCAACTCAATATTGAAGAAAAATTGGAAGAGTTTTGTCCCACGTGAAGCGCTCGTCAGGGGATCGGTGGGGAGAAACAGGAAAAGGATATTCAGTGTAATGATGCGTAGGAGCACAGATCGGAACGAAAGGGGGGGGGGAGAGTTTAGAGAATGAATTTGAGTTTAGGGATAGAATTTTAAACGGGGGGAGGGGGTTTCCAAAATTGATGCGGGTGTGCAGCTTTCGTTGAGTTCGGACTGGGGCGTCCGACGTGTGTACTGTAAACAAAAATTGGAAGAGACGGAAGCACCACTACCTGGCGCAATAAATGTGGTTAGGTGTGGCAGGAAAGAAAGGTAATGGTCTCACCTGTAGCTGGGTGAGCGTAAACGTGTGGCCCCTAGGTTGGGGTGAAGCGGTGAAGTCGAGTGGTGGATTCGATCCCCTTCTCTGTTTGATGGCTTCGGTCCCTCGTGTCCGGTAGTGTGGTTGGGGACACAAGGGTAGAAGGACCGGGGGTGAGGTAACTTGGTAGGCAAAGGGGGGGGGTGGACTTCTGAGACTCACCGTTGGGATGGAGAAGGCATGATGTCAGCGACGACGGCAAGGTTGGTGTTTAGCCAGGATGATGATGGGGTGATCCTCTGGGTGGCTGTTGTCCTCGGGGTCCTGATGGTAGCTTCTGGTGGCTGGAGCTGCAGGGTGATCTGATGTCGACGGGAGAGCCGAGGGACGGCCAGTGCTATGCCTGGGAGCCGCGGGTAGAGGAGCTGCCGGGATGTCACAGTGAACGGCTGTTGACGGAAGTGCTGCCAGGGGGAGGGTGACGGGGTCTACTGTTGACCAATCGGAGCGGAGGTGTGATCCCGATGGGGATGGTGGACTGATGTCAGCGAGAGCCGTGTGTCACAGGCTGGCAGGAGCTGTGGTGGAATGGGCGGTGGAGCGCAGTGTCCGAGAGCGGGTGCCGAGAGCGGGAAGTGAGCTTATATTATTTTTGACATAAGTAGGGCATTCATATGAATCCAAACATCATCCCGATGATTCAAAACAAACACTGGGCGGAGCCATATATATGGGTCAATGTTTGTCTTTTTGTGTTGTAATGATGTCTTGGGGCACATTTGGCAACAGGAGAGTGTACTTAAATGGCCTCCTGTATCCATTGGACGCTAGTCTGCAAAAGGCAATACGTTTTGGGGGGCAGGGATATACCACGCTCGCTGTTTATGTACCTATGAACAGACAGATGGCACTCAGTATCCAGTATGTCTGGGGAACAGCACTCTGCACTGGCATCCACCTAGTCACTCCTCTTCACACATAAAGAAAGGAACAATCTCACTGATATCCATGTCCACTGATGAGTTCCAAGATTGGGTGCTCCAAGTTCCTCAAAAATGTGCAAATATCACTATTGTACAAATGTTTACCAGGGTATGCCATTCATTGACTGCTTGTATAGGATATGATCATAGACCGCAAGAGGTAAAGCAATATAACCGGCCCGGCATCTACTACTGTCTTATTCAGTAAGAAAAATTCTTCAGAAATCAATTTTTATGGTCACTCTAGACCTAAAGGATGCATATCTCCATATTCTGATATGTTTAGAACACCAGAAGTACTTACGATTTGCAATAAAGACAGAAAAGGGGATCAGTCATTAGCAATTTTGTTTGCTCCCTTTCGGTCTATCTGCCGCCCCAAGTATTTTCACAAAGGTTTTGGTAGAGCCCATGTCTTATTTACGCCTTCAAGGAGTGAGCTTAGTCCCATATCTAGACAACATTCTCATTTATGGTCATTCAGAAATGGAAGTAGCAAACAGTCTGAAAAAGGTAATAGATTTCTTGGAACACTTGGGTTGGATTGTAAACCTGGAAAAGTAATTCCTGAATCCAGTCTCTGAATCTATTCTGTAACCAAGAAAGACCAGTGGCGCGAAAGTTGTTTCTCACAGAGGAAAAGATTTTCGGGATATTACAATTGACTCGGTCAGCCCTTTCCGAGAAATCTCTCACCTTTCGTGGAATTATGAAACTATTGGGGTAATGACCTCATCCTCGGCCCTGGCTTGGGCACAGATTCATTCCAGATATCTACAGATGTTTCTGTTACAAAAAGAGGGAGTCTTTAGTTCAAATGACTTGACTTCCAGAGGAGGTTCGGCAGGCAGACTATGGAACCAATAGAATCCAATCCAGGTCACTACGGATGCCAGTTCATGGTGCTGGGGAGCCTACACTATTGGATTTTAAGCTCAGGGTCCCTGGCCTCAGGATATGGCAAAATCCTCCTCAAATCTAAGGGAACTCAGCGGTGAAGGAAGCGCTGATTGCTTTCCAGTGAATTTTGGGGAGGAAAGACGTGCAGGTTTTCTCAGACAATTCCACTGCAGCAGCCTATTTGAATCGGCAGGGAGGGACCAAGTCTATAACCCTGTTAAAGACGGCACAGGAAATTTTTCTGTGGGCAGAGGACTGGATCATTTCAATTTCGGCACTTCACATAAGGGGAGTGTTCAACATAACAGCAGATTTTTTTTGAGTCGCAGGCAGATTCATCAATACGAGTGGGAACTTCATCCAGATGTATTTGCACTGATAGTCGAGAAGTGGGGGCAGCCACAAGTAGACTTATTTGCAAGGCGAACAAATAGGAAGGTGCAGGCCTTCTATTGGCTAAGCATAGAAGAGGGTTCACGGGATAGACGCGCTGGCCCAGGTCTGGAATTTCAGTCTGGGCTATGCTTTTTCTCCCCTAGTCCTGCTTCCTCGTACTCTCCAGAAACTGAGCCTTTCACATTGCAATCTCTTTGTGGTAGCCCAAGAGGACTTGGTTCTCAGAACTAAGGACACGTTCCATTCTCCCAACGTGGGTTCTGCCGTTCAGGAAGGAGCTCATATCTCAGGGGCCAGTGCTGCATCCAGATCCGGAATTTCTTCACTTGACAGCTTGGCTCTTGAGAGGAGCATTTTAGAGAAAAAAGGGTGTTCTGATAGGGTCATCTAGTAGAAAGATTATTACCAGAAAGATTTACAGCAAGGTCGGAAAAACAGGAAAATTTTATTTCATACTTACCGCAATTTTCCTTTCCTGACCGCTCCATGGCAGCACACAAATGGGAGAGCTCCGCCTCCCTACCAGTCTGATAGGCTCTTAACTCTTATAAAATTGACACCCCCAGCAGCATCCAGCGTTGCGTTACTAGTACTCCGGCTGGGCGGGAACCCTGTGCTGCCATGGAGCGGTCAGGAAAGGAAAATTGCGGTAAGTATGAAATACAATTTTCCTGTTTTCCCTGACCGCTCCATGTCAGCACACAAATGGGAAATAACTAGACCAACACACGGGCGGGCAATGCCGAAAAAATAATGCTGCGTCCAAACCCGACTGTTGTTAATGCAGCGGGTTCGACTCGATAGTGTTTCATGAAAGTGTGTACTGAGGACCAAGTGGCCGCTTTACATATCGTTTCAGGTGACACCCGATTAGAGGCCGCCCACGAGGCGGAAATGCTACGTGTAGAGTGAGCTGTGACTGACTCAGGATTTGCCAACCCCTTGGCCTTGTAGGCCGATGTGATCACTTTCACCATCCAGGAGGCGATCATTCTGATAGATGCCTTGGAGCACTTGTTTGCTACAGTAGGAGTCACGAACAAATGATCGTTGGTGCGGATACTTGCCGTAGCTGAAATGTACAAGCCTAGGGTACCACCCACATCCAGTTTGCTTACTTGTCCCTCCGTCTGTGAGTTGAGGGTAGGGAGCACAATCTCCTGCAGAAGGTGGAACCTTGAAGCTACCTTTGGCACGAACCCTAGCATGGGTACCAACACCACCCTGTCTGCAAAAAAGGTGGTGAAGGGCTCCTTGTGGATGAGTGCTGCAAGCTCCGAGACCCGAGGAGATGGCCACCAGAAAGACTGCTTTCAAGGTTAGAAGTTCCAGTGAGACACCCGTCTCAAAAATATCGGATGCCAGAAAATCCAAGACCAGTGGGAGTAGTTTCCTGGGAGGCCTCAGCCGAATGACTGCCCTAAAGAATTGAACAATCAAGGGCTCTATTGCCCACTGCGTTCCCGTGAAGGCAGACAGAGCCGACACATGTCCCTTGAGGGTACTCAAACTCAACTGCATGTCGAGACCCCTCTGAAGAAAATCAAGGATATGCGTGACCCGAGCGGCTTCCGGGGAGAAATCCTGTTGGGATGCAAATTCAAGAAACTTTGTCCATACTCTATTATAGGATTTGTTAGTGATCGCCTTTCTGGCCTTAAGCAGCGTGGACACCACAGTGGCCGAACATCCCTGGTCCTCTAACCGTTGCCTCTCAACATCCAGGCCATCGGACAGAGGCTTTTGGGTGCTGGATGGAAGAATGCACCCTGCGTCAGCATGTCCCTGGACAGTGGCAGGGGAAATGGACTGCCCACTGTCAGCTCCTTGAGAAGCGAGTACCAGGGGTGACGCGGCCAGTTCGGAATAACTCCCAGAATCAGCACCCTCTCTTTCTGGAGTCTTCTTAGAAAGGGCAGAATCAGAGGCACTAGGGCAAAGGCATAAGCCGTCCGAAACCTCCAATCCGCTGTCAGTGCGTCCGTAGCTGCCGTCTGTGGGCATGGTAGTCGGGAGAAGAATGTCGCCACCTTCGCATTCTCCCGTGATGCAAACAGGTCTACTTGTGGCAAAAAAAAACACTCTGTCAGAGTCTGGAATACCTGGGGAGACAGGGACCATTCGTTGTTGTTCAGATCCCACCTGGATAGGAAGTCCGCCTGGACATTGTCCCTCCTTTGCACGTACACCGCTGAAAGTAGACTGAGGTGCTCCTGGGCCCATGACATGATTGGAGCGACTTCCCGCATGTGCGTGAGACTGTGCGTGCCACCCTGGCACTTGACGTATGCTACTGCTGTAGTGTTGTACATGCGTAGGAGAACTGAGCGGCCCTCGATCAAGGGTCTGAATGCCCGAAGAGCCTTAAAGGTCGCCCTCAGTTCCAGGACATTTGATACTGTGCCTGCAGCCGGGAAGCTCCACTTCCCTTGCGATGTCTGATTCAGGCAGACTGCACCCCATCCGGAATTGCTGGCATCCATCGTGACCGCCACCCACTGCGTCGGCAGAACAGAATGGCTGCAAAGGAGGTTGCCATCTTGAAGCCACCACAACAGACTCCGTTTCATGTACGGGCTCACTAAAATCTTCTGATCTAGAAGCTCCGTGCACCATCGTTGTAGGAAGCCGTTCTGAAACCCCCTGGCCCTCCATAGGGCCCACTTCACCATGGGGCTAGTCGCGATCATAGTGCTGACCACCTTCAAACATTGTCTCGCTGAAAGGGTTGTAGCACCCAGGGCCTTGGAAATTCTCTGCCGAATGATCGGCACCTTCTCCGGAGGTAGAGCAACGGAGGCCCTTACCGTATCCACCCTGGCTCCTAAGTACACAAGATCTTGCGTGGGTGCAAGATGGCTCTTTTCTTCGTTGATCAGCCATCCAAAGGTGTTGGGTGGCGAGAACCAGCTCCCGATGGATCAGCAACTTTTCCCGATCCTGGCTGAGCACCAGGATGTCGTCCAGATAGTGGAGGATTCTCACCCCTTGCTCTCGCAGATAAGCGACCAGGGCCAGTAGTAGCTTCGTAAAAACTCTTGGTGATGTAGTGAGCCCAAATGGCAAACAAACGGACTGTAGGTGCCGTAGGCCCACAGAGAACAGAAGGAAGTGCTGGAAATGCGGGTGTATAGGCACATGAAAGTATGCGTCTTTTAAGTCTATGGAAAGAAGCCAGTCCCCTGGTTCTATCATCTTCAAGATTGTAGGGAGAGACTCCATCTTGAAGCTTTCCCTCAAAACGTGCTTGTTGAGCCACCTGAGGTCGATAACGGGCCTCCAGTCTCTGTTTTTCTTCTGGACTAGGAACAACGGAGAATAAACCCCCGAAAACCATTCCTGGGCAGGCACTTCTATCACTGCTCCTTGTCGTAACAGAGTTTGAACTCCAATATGGCCCGTTGCTGCATCCCAGCAGGAATCCTGGTGGCTATAATCCTCGTACCCGGCAATCTGTGGAACCTCCACGTATGTCCGTTGGAGATGGTGGACACCACCCAGTGGTCCTTCATCTTGTCCGCCCAAACCTGGCGGAACCGGGCAAGCCTGGCTCCCACCTGGCAGATTGGAGCGGGCAAAACTTCAAAAGGACTTCGGGCCATCTGGCGCCGGGGTCCTCTTAGCTCTAGCTGCTGAGGGTTTCCATGGCCTACGGTACTCCGTACCGGGTTTGTAGGACCTCATGTCCCTATTGAATCGTGGTGCTTGGCCCTTGAAGCGTGCATTCTTCTGGCGAAGTAGTCTACCGTCTTGTGGAATAAAGCTGGATTTCCCCCCGTGGCTTTAGAGATGGCCGTTTCCAACTTGTTCCCAAAGAGGGATTGACCCTCGAAGGGGATCTTGCACCATTCCTGCTTGGAGGTCAGATCCGCCACCCATGTTCGAAGCCAAAGGGCTCGCCTACCAGTCACCGCAGACAACATGATTCTAGCCATCGAGCGGACAAGGTCCACCGCCGCTTCTGAAATAAAAGCTGATGAAAGTCTGATATGTCTGACAGCTTCCATGATCTCAGCTTTACCGAGATCACCGAACACTGTCTCAGCTTCCGTCACCCAAACCTCAAGGGCCTTTGAGGGCGCTCCTAAGGCCATAGCTGGTTTACAGCCATCCCCCGCCGTGAGGTACACCTTTTTCAAATCCAGGTCGATGCAGAAGGTTAACGCATCATCAAGGAGCAGCGTTACATGCATAGCCAGCCTCATTAAGGCGGCATCCACTACAGGAGATTCATCCAAGTATTTGACCTCCTTCTTGAAGGGGTATAACTTAGCAAAACGATTACGCAGCCCCGACTTGCGTTCCACATGCTCCCATTCCTCTGAGATGAGATCCTTGATCTCCTCGAAGAACGGAAAACAACATGGTTCTTTCTTGATGTGTTTGAAAAACTTATGCTTGTGGTCTGGTTCCACAGCCTCATCTTCCCATAGAAGAGCGTGCCGTACAGCCTTGATAAATGAAGGCACCATTGCAAAGTCAAAGCCATCCGGCTCCTCATCCTCATTGTCCGAGGATCGATACTCTGAGTTGGATAGAACGGTCCTTTGCGAAGCCTCTCGATGGGAACTTCGCACCATATCTTGTCTCCCGTGAGCTGAGGTGGATGCTTCCTGTAGTTCCCCCGCTCGATTGGTAGCCGCATACTCATGCAAGGATTCCTGGAACACCTGCTTCATTAAGGAGATTACCTGTAGGCTATTATTATCCTTATTCCGGGTGGCCTCAGCAAAGCAGGACTCACAGGCCGTCATGCCCGGAAGGGCCACATTCTGGCATGCCCAGCACTGTTCCGGCCGTGGCGGACGACACTTGGCGGAGTCGCGTACAAGCCCCCAGGAACACCTGCTTCATTAAGGAGATTACCTGTAGGCTATTATTATCCTTATTCCGGGTGGCCTCAGCAAAGCAGGACTCACAGGCCGTCATGTCCGCCAAGTGTCGTCCGCCACGGCCGGAACAGTGCTGGGCATGCCAGAATGTGGCCCTTCCATAACTTTCTCTAGAGGGTGATCTGCGTCTTGAAGAGGACGAAGAATTTCTGCGGGGGAGTCTTGCGCTATCCGTTCCAGACCTGGATGGACTGAACGCGACAAGAATTACATCAGCATCAAAAAACAATACACCTGGTAGGAGGTCGCCTACCTTCTTAGTCGATGCTGGTCTTTGGGAGGGGTTGGCTTATCAGCAGGCATAATGCTGTATGGAGAGAGTACAGAGGGATATAGCAAGCCAGACAGTGATATATACTGTAATTCAGGGATCACTGCGCTAGGACTGGGTGTCTAAATAACTAATAAGACCAGCTGCAACTATGTGTAAAAGTGAATATATAGTGAAGCAAGTAAGTTGCGCTCGGTCTAAGTGAATGTGGATTCTCAAAGTGTAAAAGAACAGTCTCTCAGTTCAAAGGAAACCATGAACTCTGTGTGAGTGCCGGAAACCACTATCTCGGCATGTGGTGAATAAGTAATAAATTGTCAAATCAATTATAAATTATAAAAATGACAAAACAAGCACGGTGTAACAGAAGTGCCGGGCTCGAACAGTGTAGTCCGGGAACACTCTGTTGTTGGAACAATATATCCAAGGAACTTAATTACAATCCGTGTGTGAGTGACACATAGGTCAAAGGTTTTCTATGTGCAAACTTTGTGCAGTGAACAGGGAAAACATTTCAATATCACTAATCATAAAGTAAAAAAGGTGGTAAAGACCTAGGTATTATCCACACACTTTCTCAGTGTCACAATAACCCATATAGCCAGTAAACAGTGCAACATATATAATAAGTGCGCTCTGATTCCCCTCTCAGCTTGATACAAGGGGTTAAGTATCTGAAATACTAGCAGCAATATAGATTGTATAAGGATGCATAAATAATTGTTACACAATTTCTCTCAAGTGTGTTTTATCGGAGTGGCGAGGAGGACATTGGGCTAAAACAATTATTACGTATAAATTCAAGTAAATATATTATATAATTTTGTTCTCACTAGGCAGAAAGTTTTTGTGTAATTATAATTCTTGATTCATCGGGGCTTTCATTCCCCATTATTTTGTTTTATTTTTCGATAAAATGTAGCTTTTAAAGTCCTCCATGACACTCCATTCACCACCAGGGAGATGTGAACTATACTCCATGCTTGTTTAATATCATAATAAAGAGCAGTTTTTTCTAATCTATACGAATACAGATATTAGCTCATCTCTAAAAAAAAAAGGAAGCAACCTCAATGTTGGAAGGGGACCCCAAACGCAAAAATCAAGGAGAGATAGTGGGGTAAATTATAAAAAAACAACTGAAATTGATGGATTCATTAATTCCTGGTTTTTCGTAGGATCTGGTGGAATGGATCCATTTACATTCTCTTTGGAATAGGAGTTTGTCCCAATCTCCCCCCCTGCTGGACACATGGACTCTGTCCACAACAAAGAAATTGAGTCCCTGGGTTTTTCCCCCATGTGTATGTACCATATGTCTGGCAATGGGGGACCTAAGGTCATGTGCCCCAATATCAGAGATATGATCAGAAATTCTGTTTTTTAACATTCTTTTAGTTTTTCCTATATTGAACATGTCTCATGTACATCTTAACAAGTATATGACTTCCCTGGTTTCACAGTTGGCAAAGTGTTTACATTTAACCCTTTGCCCACTGGGGGTGGTGGTTTCTGATCCTGTTTGAATAAAGGCACAAAATTTGCACTTTGGGCATTTATAGGTACCTGGATATTTGCAGCAAGACAGTTTTTTGTTTTTAATAAATTCACTGGAGACTAGTTTATCTTTTAAGGAGGGACATTTTTTATAGATTATGGTTGGTTTTTGATGTAAAAACTTTGAAATCCTGGAGTCCTTCAATAGAGTAGGGAAAGGCTAGAACCCAGGTCAGGTATTTATTTCTATTTCTGTTTGTGTTGCTCTTGGAGAGTTCCCATCACTTCCTGTCTGGTGATACGTTAGCATGTCAGGAAGTAAGATGAAATCTTACCAGTACAAACCTGACAGGGATTATAACCCTTACTAATAAACCACAGACCCCCACCCCCCAAAAAAATTAAGTTAAACACCCCCAATAATGTTGCCACCCCGCAAAACATATATTTGCTGCATACAGTTTCTAATAAATCTCAATGGAAATACTTTAAAAAAATCTTTTTTCAAGAGGTCATGTGACCACAAAGCGCCAGCTAGTGTGTCTATCTGCATAGGCTCTCTTTATGCCCTGATGAAGAGACCATGCGCGGTCTCAAAACGTTGGCTTTTGTGATTGTGTGACGTTTATGTCCATTAAATGGACGTATTGGATTATTCTACTGAGTGCTGGTGATTTATCTTCCAATATCTGCATAGGCTGACTACGTGCAGTGACGTCAAGCTATTGGCGACCATAGCAATAAGGCTTTTCTGGTCCTGAAAGAGTACTGCCTATGAGCTGCGCTGACAGGCACATTTGCCAAAGCAAATTAAAAAAAGATTCAAAAAGTATTTCCATTGAGACTTATTAGAAACTATGCAGCAAATATGAGCTGTAAGGAAGCAATGTTTAAAAGGCCTGTTATTTTATAGCCTTCCCTCCAATGTCAACACTGCCACCAATAAGGCTAGGGAAAGGGGGGGCAAAATGAACCTGTTTAATTATAACCCCCCCTTCCCCAGCCTCATTGGTGGCAGCATTGTTAATGATTTTGCCCCCTCCCTTTCCTTAGAATCATTGAAAGTATGCATTGTGCACCTCATCCTCTCTAGGCCCCAGCTTATAATAATTAATTAATGGAAACCCCCCCCCCTCCTCGTGTAGGTATGCATTGTGCATAACGTTTCCCCATCCCTGGGACAAAGTAATTAGTGGCAAGCTGCCAATAATTACTGTACGCTGGGGACAGTGGGGTGGGCCTGGGTTTGTGCATATTGTATGCCTACACTAAATCTGGGAGCTATACTGGTTAACACTGCAGCCACCAATAGAGCTGGGGTAAGGGGTTTATAAACCTTTGGAGCACTTCATGCTTCCTTCCGCAGATGAGCTCTATGGGGATGCTGACTTCATTTTCCAGCAGGTCTTGGCACCTGCCCACACTGCCAAAAGCACCAAAACCGTCCTTTAAGGACCCCACTGATCGGAAGGTGGCTCACGTCTCCGACACCTGGGTTCGGGAGCTGGTGTCCACAGGTTACAAGGTCGAGTTTCTTTCTCGGCCGGGTCACAGGTTTTTCCCGTCCAACACGCGTCTTTCCCCTTCACGCCTGGCGGATCTGCATCGCGCTGTGGCGGACCTCTTGTCTCAGGGGGTTGTTGTACCGGTTCCGTCCTCGGAACGCTTCCAGGGGTTTTACTCCAATCTGTTCACGGTACCCAAGAAGGAGGGGGTTCGGCCAATTCTGGACCTCAAGCGCCTAAACACCTTTGTGCGGGTCCGTCGCTTCCGCATGGAATCGATTCGATCTGTAGTGACGTACCTTCGCCCGGGGGACCTGTTGGCCTCTATCGACATCAAGGACGCTTACCTTCATGTGCCTATTTGCGCATCTCATCAGCGATTTCTGCGTTTCGCGGTGGGGGACGAACATTTCCAGTTCGTTGCGCTGCCCTTCGGCCTGGCGTCGGCTCCGCGGGTGTTCACCAAGGTGCTGGCCCCGGTTCTGGCGCTGCTGCGTTGCCGGGGGATTTCGATCGTGGGGTACTTGGACGATCTGCTCCTGCGAGCGGAGTCCCATTCCTCTCTGGTGTCGGCCTTGGGGGTCACAGTGCGTTCCCTGGAGGAGTTCGGCTGGATCCTGAACGTCCAGAAGTCTTGCTTGGTGCCTTCCCCTCGCCTGGAGTATCTGGGCCTGGTCCTGGACACGGTCGCGGCCAGGGTGTTTCTCCCCCCGGACAAGCTCCAGAAACTTCGCCTCCGCGTTCGCCTGTTGCGGTCGCGCCGGTGGTCGTCCATTCGTTGCTGCATGCAGGTCCTGGGTCTCATGGTGGCCTCCTTCGAGGCGGTGCCCTTTGCTCAACATCATACCAGGGTCTTCCAGAGGGACATCCTGGTGCAGTGGGACAAGTCGACCTCATCCCTGGACAGGGAGATTCAGCTGTCTCGGGAGGCGCGGGCCTCCTTGCGTTGGTGGCTACACTCTCCGGTGTTGGTGCACGGGAAGTCCTTCCTTCCGGTGCACTGGACGGTGGTCACGACGGATGCCAGCCTGTGGGGTTGGGGGGGAGTCCTGGGCTCCCTGACGGTGCAGGGTCGGTGGTCGCCGGAAGAGTCTCGTTTGCCGATCAATGTGTTGGAACTTCGGGCGATTCGCCTGTCCCTTCTTCACTGGTCGGTCCGGCTTCAGGGTCTGTCGGTTCGGGTTCAGTCCGACAACGCCACGGCGGTGGCGTACATCAACCATCAGGGCGGCACAAAAAGCGTGTCCGCAGGTCGGGAGGTGTCCGGGATCCTGTCTTGGGCGGAAGGGCGGGTCCTTGCGCTATCGGCGGTTTACATCCCGGGAGTGGACAATTGGCAGGCAGACTACCTCAGTCGCCAGTCTGTGGACCCGGGAGAATGGTCCCTGCACCCGGACATTTTTCATCAGCTGTGCCTTCGCTGGGGGACGCCAGATGTGGACCTTCTGGCGTCTCGTCTCAACCGGAAAGTGGAGAGGTTCGTGGCCCGGGCTCTGGATCCCTGGGCGGACGCGGTGGATGCCCTGGTGGCTCCTTGGGGGCCCTACGG
>NW_017309387.1:36379-62916 GCF_000935625.1 Nanorana parkeri
ACCCCCCCCCCTCCTCGTGTAGGTATGCATTGTGCATAACGTTTCCCCATCCCTGGGACAAAGTAATTAGTGGCAAGCTGCCAATAATTACTGTACGCTGGGGACAGTGGGGTGGGCCTGGGTTTGTGCATATTGTATGCCTACACTAAATCTGGGAGCTATACTGGTTAACACTGCAGCCACCAATAGAGCTGGGGTAAGGGGTTTATAAACCTTTGGAGCACTTCATGCTTCCTTCCGCAGATGAGCTCTATGGGGATGCTGACTTCATTTTCCAGCAGGTCTTGGCACCTGCCCACACTGCCAAAAGCACCAAAACCGTCCTTTAAGGACCCCACTGATCGGAAGGTGGCTCACGTCTCCGACACCTGGGTTCGGGGGCTGGTGTCCACAGGTTACAAGGTCGAGTTTCTTTCTCGGCCGGGTCACAGGTTTTTCCCGTCCAACACGCGTCTTTCCCCTTCACGCCTGGCGGATCTGCATCGCGCTGTGGCGGACCTCTTGTCTCAGGGGGTTGTTGTACCGGTTCCGTCCTCGGAACGCTTCCAGGGGTTTTACTCCAATCTGTTCACGGTACCCAAGAAGGAGGGGGTTCGGCCAATTCTGGACCTCAAGCGCCTAAACACCTTTGTGCGGGTCCGTCGCTTCCGCATGGAATCGATTCGATCTGTAGTGACGTACCTTCGCCCGGGGGACCTGTTGGCCTCTATCGACATCAAGGACGCTTACCTTCATGTGCCTATTTGCGCATCTCATCACCGATTTCTGCGTTTCGCGGTGGGGGACGAACATTTCCAGTTCGTTGCGCTGCCCTTCGGCCTGGTGTCGGCTCCGCGGGTGTTCACCAAGGTGCTGGCCCCGGTTCTGGCGCTGCTGCGTTGCCGGGGGATTTCGATCGTGGGGTACTTGGACGATCTGCTCCTGCGAGCGGAGTCCCATTCCTCTCTGGTGTCGGCCTTCGGGGTCACAGTGTGTTCCCTGGAGGAGTTCGGCTGGATCCTGAACGTCCAGAAGTCTTGCTTGGTGCCTTCCCCTCGCCTGGAGTATCTGGGCCTGGTCCTGGACACGGTCGCGGCCAGGGTGTTTCTCCCCCCGGACAAGCTCCAGAAACTTCGCCTCCGCGTTTGCCTGTTGCGGTCGCGCCGGTGATCGTCCATTCGTTGCTGCATGCAGGTCCTGGGTCTCATGGTGGCCTCCTTCGAGGCGGTGCCCTTTGCTCAACATCATACCAGGGTCTTCCAGAGGGACATCCTGGTGCAGTGGGACAAGTCGACCTCATCCCTGGACAGGGAGATTCAGCTGTCTCACCTACTCCTGCAGGTGGCGATATACCCTACCTTTCAGGATCTCCGATCTGTTGCCCTGTGTCCTTCAATGAACGGAGAGAAAAGGATTTTACGGTGAGTACAAAAATCCTATTTTTCCCGCTGTGTCAGAGAATTTCTGCTCGACAAAAGAACGTTTTTCGCTCTTTTTGCCAGGACTGGGTAAGTGCGTTGAGTTGTGTAGTGTGTGGTGGATCTGAGTTGATTGTACAGAGATTGTATGGTGGGATTGTGACGTGTGTGGTGAGAGGGCTGCTGTGTATGTGAGAAGCTCAGTGCTAAGTTTTTGCGGTAAAAGTGTTTTATGCTGAGCGGAAATCTATTTGTTTTCGGTTAGAAGTCAGTTTGATGCAGGTTTTGTCTTCTAGGCTCTAAAGCTCAGTTATTGGTGTATTTCTCTGTGTTTGTACTGGATCTCAGAGCGGCCATCTTGGTGTCCTTTGTGTAAGACCTTGTGGCCAGCGGCCATCTACCAACACTGGATCTGTTGTCGTTTTTCTCAGATGTCTCTGTTGTCACCACACCAATGCAATTAATTATCTCTCTCTCAGCTATAGCTATAGGTTTAATATCAGCTCTGGCGCCTCGCTTGCTAATCCTGTATGGGTATCCGGGCAGTTAGGCGGCCCGCAGATGTGTTACAGCATCAGTTTCCTGTAAAGGGGATAGGTTTGTGGGATCCTTCATTTGTGAGGGAGGTACAACGGTCAACCTTACTAATGAAACCCCCGATCTCTTTAATGGCACCCATAGACCAGATTATATCTGCTGGAAAGAAGGGTGTGACGTTCAGACTGAGGGAGCGATCCCCCAGTCTATTCAGTTACCACTGGAGGCCCGTGACCGTCAGAAGTTCATGTGCGGAGCTGATGGGTCCATACAATTCCCTATGCGGGTTAGCCGCTTATAAGGCAATTCCCCCTTATACGAGAGGTTCATGTGTCCTGGTGAAGCTTGTCCCTGCATCTTACGTTGCAGCCGATCAGGAGGAACTGATGGTGCAGAGGAGGGTAAGAAGGGCAGGGAGAGCTGGAAGGGAGTTTTCCGGCTCTGATGAGGCCTGGGCATGGTTTCCTGCTTGAACAGGATGGGGAATTGAACTTATGAACAATTTCTCGTACATAGTGGATGAGATGTTCGATTAAACGTTGAGGCAGTGAGGGAGATCACCGAGGAACAATGACAGTAGAGCGTCCAAGGGGGGTTTCTGTGAATTTATAGGGGGGGACGGTTGTACCTGGATAGCAGATACTAGTGACAAGGTTCAGGCCCATACTGACAGGAGCAGGAGAATCTTTTTAAAGCTTTGGGAGGTCTGGGGGGATCTCGGGTTTTTCATTGGATCCGGGCTAAAGGAAATAGGAGTACATGTACTTATGGTGTTTTATTTCCTTCTATACGCCGGAGTGAGATGTTCCTGATGTCTAATCGACCAAGTTACCGAAGCCCGACCAGGCGACGACATTTTCGCTGACGAGACGCCCTGAAGACCAACCCATGGACCAGATGCAGAGGATTCCAATCCGACCGGCAACCGAAGTGACCCACCACCTCCCTCTGAGTCACCTCTCGAAAAGCAGAACCTCCGAGTCAAGATTCGTTTTCTTTGCTAAAAGTCTGCGTGTCAAGATTTGCGTGAAAAACATTGACTTTGCTTTATTTTCCATCGTCTGTTTTGCCTTTATGGATTCAAGACTTTTCGTAACAAGAAGGACTGTTTTTCCAAAGAAGATCGAGATTCATCGAGGGACACTGGGGAGCATATGACAAAGAGGAGGGACTGTTGGAAATTTTACTAGGATGTGTTTTTAGTTTATTGTAATATTTTGTCATATGTCTCTCAGTGTCTAGGTTTAAATAGGCACTGGGGTTAAACCATTGGAGCATGGCGAAGCAGTGTCTTCTTAGCCAGTGTGTGGACGCCAGGCTAGGGCCCCTGCACGGTGCGCGGAACGAGTCTCATAAAGTATAGGTCAAAGAACTATTATGTTGGCAGATGGGGTATATGTCGTTATCTAGGGTTTGGGTCTTGGTGTAGTATCCAGGGCGTCCAGATTGAGGTGAATTGAGGGTATCGGCCATAGAGTTGGGCGATCAATTAGAGTTCCATGTGCATTATTTTGTTGAGTTCCGCAACCCATTCGGTAGAAGTCAGGGAATGAGAACCCTGGCCGCAGTGAGGAAGAATCATAGAAGGTCTCGTTTTATGGATTTAAAAGATCCGGGGAGAATAGAAAGAAGAGCAGCTTGAGGCGACCGGGGTGGGTCACAAGCCATCACCTTGTGATATGTGTCAAATACTGTGTCCCAAAAGGGTTTCAGGTTGGCACAGTCCCACCAAATATGCAGCATGGTTCCCACCTCCGAATGGCAGCGCCAGCATATATCAGGGATATCATGGGAAAATTTGTGGAGGAGAGATGGGCACCGATACCATCTAGTGAGCAGTTTATAGTTACATTCCTGGGCTGCGCTGGACATGGAGAGTTTGTGAGTCAGGGAGTAAGCTTTAAGTTTGTCTTGAGTGGAGAAAGAGCAACCAAGTTCCCTTTCCCATGTCTGCATAAAGGGCGGAACAGCGCCAACCTTTAACGATGAAATCAGTTTGTATAGTGTAGAGATCGCATTGAGGGGGCCAGAAGGCAGGCGGCACAGGGATTCAAAGGCAGTAGGGGTTCTATGTGGGCCAGATTGTGTACGGATCGAGAGATAGAAGTCTCTAAGCTGGAAATAGAGCAGCCAACCATCAGGTCGGCGTTCACTCTGTTCTGTGAGGGAAGCCAGGGGTTTTAATCCTGAGGATGTAAGGGCTGTGCATAGGTAGGAAGGTGTGTCAGCTGTCCATTAAAAAAAGGAGGGTCTAGAGCAGGGCTCAAAATTTCCACTCGCCCCCTCGCAATTGGCGAGTGAAAATTGCGTGGGGGCGAGTGGAAATCCAGGGGGGGGACTTCCGCCGCTTCGGCAGCGCCGATCGCTGTCTGTTTCCTCCACCCGCTTCTTGGAGCGGCACCGCAGCCTCCGACGGCCGGGCCGCTTCTCCCTCGGCCCTGGCCACGCCTCCTCGAGCAATAGGTAGTCAAAAAAACAAAAGTACAATTTATGTCTATTCAAAACCTCATGGTGCTCTTTGGGGTTTGGGCCCCTCTATGTGGCTAGGCCGCAAAAAAGTCTTACATATTTGATATCCCCATACTCGGAAGGAGTAGCAGAATGTTTTTTTGGGGGTACAATTGTATGTGTGCACATGCTGTGTGTTAGTATATAACATACACTAGAGTGTATAATGTAGGGTAAATAATGTAGAGGCACATTGTACAGAGTAGTACTATGTCAGTAAAGGGGGGTAGTGAATTGAAATTTCAGGAGGTCTGGTGAATAAAATGTTCAGGCCGAGATCCGAATCGCAGTTCGAACAGAACTCAGTTTGTGTACCCTCTGCTGTTTAGGCTGCATTCACATCAGCGCCTCATTTACAACACACAGCTGCTAGTGTGTGTTCCCAGGTACAGTGCCAATGTGCCGCACTGTTTATTTATTTTTTTATCTTTGTTAGTAGTTCCTCCATTTTTTTATTTTATTATTTTCTACTTTTTTTCTCACCTTTTTTTCACTTAACTTATGCAATGACAAAGGGGTTAACAAGTCCAGCATTTGAAGGTGACAAGTTCACTTTATGGAGTCTTCGGGGGTCTATTAGACACCTGATGTCTCTCCTGCCCTCCAGTAAAGACCATCAAGCACAGGAATGTGCTTGATAGTCTGTTTACCCAGCACTTCATCTGGCTTCTGACAGCTGAAGCAGGAAGCACTGAAAGCACTTCTCCCAGTCTGCTACCACTCTGCATTCTGACACTGTGGGGTGGGGGGTCCAGAGAGCAGGAGGGATGGCACAACAGCAAACTAGTACAGCCACCCAGATCACTTG
Source organism: Nanorana parkeri (assembly GCF_000935625.1). Classification (NCBI taxonomy): domain Eukaryota; kingdom Metazoa; phylum Chordata; class Amphibia; order Anura; family Dicroglossidae; genus Nanorana; species Nanorana parkeri. Next base: position 41,630 of record NW_017309387.1, read on the forward strand.
TAGTTGTAGCAGTCGGCCCTGCCTGACATCACTGGTTGCTAGGAAACAAAGCAGTCCCAGCAACCAATGACTGAAGCAGAGGGAGGGACTGCGCTGGGTTATGGCTGGCAGTAGAAACACTGGCCCCTGAGACCGGTATACCCACTGTCAGCCAGCCATAAACTGTCTCCTGCAATAAACACATGCATTTTGCAGCCGAGGACCAGCCATGGAACCATTATTTAAGACACCTTTACAGTGCCTACACATCAGAGTACATTGGAAACTTTGAGGCACAGAGCAGGATGGCCACCGCTGATCCTCCTTTCAGCAGCCTATTGATCTATGGCAGTTGGCCATGAAAGGGGTTCTGCCATTCTCTATAATAATGACTAATAGGTCCTCACAGCACCACTTCCAAGTAGTGTATTTTTTGCTTCATCTGAGATGGCAGCATGAGATCTGCTATTTTCTCTCTTGTAATTGGGATCCATAAAGGTGACCTTCTCTTTAATGCTGCAGTGTCTGAAAGGATGTGCGCCATCAAAGAACCATATCACCAAAAAATTCTAATGACCCCTCTCTTTAATGCTGCAGTGTCTGAAAGGATGTGCACCATCAAAGAACCATATCACCAAAAAATTGTCTGCAGCAGAGGACCCCAAGTCCACAGTGTTACTGAGGATACTATTGTCCTCAATGATTTTGCCCCACTCACATGTAACTCTTGGGGTTTGGGAGAGGTGAAATGAACCTCTGGATGCTTGCTCCATGTCATCAATATTGTAGCACAATACATCACATTTACAGTATAGTAACTATCTCTCCCTGAAAATAACACACTGTCAGCTATCCCTATGCACTACAAGCATCAACACAACACACAAATACTGACAAACAGCTACTGGGAAACCTGACTTTTATAGGAAGGGGGTTGGTACATAGGAAACCCCCATTTTTAGCCCTTCCCTGCCACCTGACCAGAGTGCAAAGGCTAGGAAGTGTATGATTGCTAATTGGCTGCTATGGCAGTGAACTATTGCATTAGTTTGCTCTTTTCCCAACTTGCAAACTATTTGTCGACCTAAACCCTGTCCAACAATAAATATGAACAATAGTTTGACCTTTGACATAGCTGACCTATGGCATTTATGGTATTGTGCAGTACAGTAAGTTTATAGGCAGAAATGCTTCCATATCTGGGATTTTTGTAAGACATGGGGCAGACCCACCGCCAGGGTGGCTACACCAGGACACAAGGCTGGGGGGGAAGGGGGGCACTGAGATCCGGCCCCAGGGTCCCGGGCCCCTCATTGGTGGTTGCATGGCACTTTAAAGTTTCAAATTGATTCGGCTCTCATAAGGTCCAGCGCTTCCGGAGGACCTCGCAGCAGCCTTCTGGGGAACCACAGTGGCGCCTGTTAATAGCTCTGGTCCACATCTGCTCCGGCTGCCCTGGTGAGACCCTCCACATCTGCCCCTCCTGCACTGGTGAAACCCTCCAGATCTGCCACTGCTGTTCTGGTGAGACCCCCTGCATCTGCCCCTGCTGCCCTGGTGGGACCCTACATATCTGCCCCTGCTGCCCTGGTGAGACCCTGTACATCTGCCGCTGATGAGACCATGCACATCTGCCCCTGCTGCACTGGTGAGACTGTTTGCATATGCCCCTGCTTAGACCCTTCACATCTGCCCCAGTAAGACACTCCGCATCTGCCCCTGCTGAGACCCTCTGCTAAGGCACCCTTAGTATGTTTGGTCTGTCATTATGTAAGACCACGTAGGAAAGGCTAACAAACAATTAGGAAGGGCTACTGTTATGGAAATTCGCCCCAGCACAGGTATGTGTTTATTGTTTTATAGCTCCCCCAACCAACAGGAAGTGATGTCAGACAGGAAGTGTTGTCTCAAACAGCAAGACAGGAAGTGATTTCAAACAGGAAGTGATGTCAACAACCAGCAAATTATTTAAACAACCAGCAATCCAGGAAGTGACGTCAGACAGGAAGTGGACAGGAAACCACCATCACTTCAACATAGCCAGCTAACAAAAACACATGTAGTACAATAATCACATGTAGTACAATAATCTATTACCACCGGAGTGAACTTTATCCAGAACGTTACTATGATTCTCATGTGTGCTTATTTACAGGGACAACGTCATATAATCTCCAGCGGTTGATCAGGCGCACTAGAGACAACAAAACGCATGTTCCTTTCATAAAGGCAGATATGTATCTTAACCTCTTGACTTCCGCGGTGTTAAACCCCCTTCCCATCCAGGCCATTTTTCAGTATTCAGCAACCTTTAGACAATGTGGCTGTTGAACAAATGAAAATGTTTTCCTTATTAGTTCCAATGCTGCAAATTAATTCATACAGTGCTACTGAGACCAATTATTTCAAGCTAATCACAGTATTGAGAGAAGAATGTTGTAAACCTTTCATTGCTGGATGTCCTTAATGGACACCGAGATGTCAACATAATGGTTTGAGGTGCTTACAATGGTTATGGAGATAGGCAGATGATTCACTGTGAATGACAGTTTATATGTCCTTGAGTAAGTCATATATTGGCAGAACATATAATAATCTCTGATTCTGCCAACAAGTGTTAGAGACACATATGAAGTGAGTGCTAAATCCTTTTTTTTTGGGTACTACTTACTTTTCCACCATGAGAAAAAATCTGTTCATGTGAAAAAACCCTTCCCAACACTCAATTGTGCTTTTAACCACAACACTACATGTCCTGTAATCCTTAAATCTCTCAAGAGCATGGCCATTCTTAACATAATGACTGTTTAAGCTAATGCAAAAGCTGACAAAGAAATGTTCTAATATTTCTTTTATATCCAGTAATTTTGAAAATGTGAAACATATATTGGGTCTTGAAAGTAACGTCAGGTACAAGGCCGTATGCAGTGATTATAAGAACAGGGGCTACAGTGAACACAGCTGGAATTAATTCCAAAAGAGTGTAGGAGACTTGACTTATCAACTTCTGTTCATACAGTCTTTTGCTGCCCCTCCCCATAGACTTCCATGATGTGCGCTAAAAGTATACATGACTTATGTCTAATCACAGATTGAAACAACCAATATCCTTAACACAGGCCTGGACAAATCTTCCTAAAATCTATGTGCAAGCTCCAAAAATGCTCAGAGCCAGCCACAATGCTTACTCTCATATAGCAGATATTTACTTTATTTAGATCCCACCAGTACTGGGACAAGCTATTCTGGGACACAAGACAAGGATGTCCCCCTTTTCCCCCTTCTTCCTAGCTGAGATAGAGTTTGCACATCTGAACATACGGTGGCCAGGCTGATGTAGAGTACGGAAATTACCCTTGTTTTTCAGTTTTACCAGTGTTATTTTAAAATGGCAAGTGTTTCTACCGATATAAAGTGCTAATTTTATTCTGAATTTACATTAGTCCTATTTATTTTATTTAATAAATCTGAATCTATAAAATTAACAAAACATTAGAAGGATGTGTGCCCCCCCTCCCCACAGGAGAGCCCCAAAGATAGTTGCCTCTTTTTTGTTCTTTGTCTGGGCCCTGGTTCCCACTACCCCACAGCAGTCAGGTAGGCAGTTCCCACAATCCTAAAGCGGTCATTTACAGGGCCAGGTTTACTCTCTCTCTGCTGCCCCAAGGCCAGGTTCCTCAATGCGCCTCCCTCCCCACTAAAACCCCCCCAATGAAGAATGGCAACCAGATGGGTTGGTTTTAAATTTTTTTCTTAATTTTTTACTTTTTTATCGCTTTTTAATTGTCATTTTTAAAAAACTTTTTAACATTTTTATTTATCTTATTGTCTTTTACATTTCTATTTGTAATCATTTTTTTATAATTTTTTACTTTGTATTTTTTTAATTATTCTTATTTTTTAAACTTTTTTACATTATTTATTTTTCCACTTAACTTTATTGCTATCACACAGAAGTTAAAGGGCCAGAGTTATAGCATTTGGAGGTGACAGGTTCTCTTTATTAAACCTGTCACCTCCAATACAGGAGTAGCACAGCACAGGCTGGCTCTCCCGTCTCAGTGTTTACATGGAGCGAGAATGGATGATCTCTGCTCTATTCCCTGCTCTCCATCCTGAACTACCTTGCCATGGTCCCTGGTCCTCCAGAAGAGCGGGGGGACCCCGAAAACCATGGCGGGGAGGGAGGCGGCCAGCGAGGACAGAGGCAGCCGGAGATGGGGGAATGTTCAAAAACACTACCCGCCCTGGAGCTGTGCAACCTCTCTACTCCCTGCCATCCAGAGGGCAGGCCTCAGTGGCCTTGTGGGAAATCTGGCCCTGGGCATATATACAGGAATAAGCAGTAAAACTGGTCTGCCAAGGTTATTAAAGCTGGGAAGTTGGTAGGGTGGAGTAGAGGTGATGTCAGTGGAATGCAGGAATGATGTGCCAGAGTTGGCAGTACAACAGCCAGTGCACATGGAGAAAGCATTGCTATTCAGTAGATGTGGGGAAAGGTCCTGGCTACCCTGAGCAGGGCATCCAAATCACCATTTTTAGTTGCGATGGTGACCTTGGGATTAATCCAGCTTTCACTTAATGTATAGTTGCTCGCACATCCTTAAGCACCAGATCCTTCCTTAAAGTTACTTTTTTTTTTTACAAATTGATTTAGGAAACTCCTTCATCTCCAAAGTTATGACCCTATACAAAATATATTCCATTGGGATCCAAGTAAACAGTCATCTCTCTGATTAGCTCCTTATCGAAAAGGGCACAAGGCAAGGATGTCCCTTATCCCCCTTCTATATATTCTAACTATGGAACATTTGGCTATAGCATTACATACTAACCCATCAATACAAGGACTTAACATCATCATAAACTCTCCTTCTGTGCAGATGACAACTTATCATATAAAACGTCTCTGACAGAACATTAGTACATTTAATTTCTTGAATGTCTCCCTACCCTGTAGCCTTCTTGCTCAACTTAAAAATTCCCTCTCCTTTAAACATCAGTCTAAGGCAATTTCTAATTGTGGTGGCTGTCATGATCCAGCCAAGAGTGAGTATGGCTGGATCATATTTTCATAAACTCTTTTACATTACAGCCTTGATGTAGCCAGGGATGAGATAATCCAGTATACACATGACATTTTAGCAATACAGTGTTGAGCAGAGGCCATATGTTTGATCTGTGTGCCTGCACAGCAGGGATCCTCACTGGACACTCTAGACTTTGTGGCTGCATCCCAATTAGCGGTTTCTCACTGGACACCAGGGGTAGGCAAACTCTGACCTGCCAGCCGTGAAACGACAAATCCAATCACGCATCTACCTCTGGGAGTCATGCCTGTGGCTTTCAGAGTCTTGTAATGCCTAAAGAGATTTGTAGTTGCACCACACCTGGAGGGCCTAAGTTTGCCTACCCCTGCTCTACACTATGCGGCTGCATCCCAATTAGAGGATAGGCAAGATGTTTTTGAAATGTGTGTATTTCAATCTTCAAAGTTTTGAAAAAAAGTAATAACTCATAACTTTCATCCCATGCAGTGCACAAAATTAAAAAAAAGAGTGGTTGCGCAAAGAGAAGATGTTACACGCTAAATATTTTACTTTGAGCTTTACAATTCCACTACATTTGTTGCACTCGTGTGATTTCCTTTTAATGAGGAGACTTTGTTGAATATATTTAGGGCAAATAATTGGGAATGTGCAAACTGTCTAAAATGCATTTTTTTAAAATTACAGGAAAGTTAATTTTGCCTAATTTTTCTTCCTAATTAAAAAAACAACAATGTATGATATGCTAAATTAGATTGCAGGTGCTGAAAGATATAAGATGCGCATTCAAAACGTCTCTGTGAAATTAATTTTGTTGTGAACTTTTGTCAAAGGTTAAGAGACTAAAAAGCTTGGAGAGTGAAATGGTTAATTTTGTGAAAGTGATTGTGTCGCCATTAGGGATAAGTGAAGTGATTTCGGTGAATTGATTTTGTTGTGAAATTTTGTCAAAGCATAAAATTCTCAATTTTTCCATCATTTTGTTCCTCTATAGCCAACCACCTTGGAATGCTGTTGGTGTGGATACGCATTGTTAAAGTAATATTAAACTCTCTAACTTTTTACCTGCTTATAACTATATCACATGCTAAAAAAACCCTCTTTCTAGAGGTACAGCATATGATTGCCAAGTATACAAATGACATGAAGTTTGACGGTTTTCCCACCTATTAGTTTGCAGGTAAAGAACCTGAAATTGGCAGAAATAGAGTGCAGTCTAAATATATTTTGGTTTTAGTTAAAACGTTACCATCTGTGAGACCAGCCCTATTTCCTTAATTCTTAGGCTACATCCAGGGCTGGACTGTTCATCGGGCATACCGGGAAAACTCTCTAACTTTTTACCTGCTTATAACTATATCACATGCTAAAAAACCCTCTTTCTAGAGGTACAGCATATGATTGCCAAGTATACAAATGACATGAAGTTTGAAGGTTTTCCCACCTATTAGTCTGCAGGTAAAGAACATGAAGTTGGCAGAAATAGAGTGCAGTCTAAATATATTTTGGGTTTAGTTAAAACGTTACCATCTGTGAGACCAGCCGTATTTCCTTAATTCTTAGGCTACATCCAGGGCTGGACTGTTCATGGGGCATACCGGGCAGTTTCCCGGTGGGCCGGGCTGAACACAATCAGCCTAATGTTCGGCCCATCCTGGCCCGCTATGCTCGAAGCTGCTAGCTAAGGGTGTGGGAAAAAAAAATTACATTGATTTAAAAAAAATAATAATATTAAAATAATTAAATTAAAAGGTGATTAAAAAGTAAAAAATAAGAAAATAATTATAAAAGTATTAGGTACCTCTGACCTGTATGCTGGCAGTGCAGCAGTCAAGAAAATGCAATATACCGCACAGTATACAGCAGGCAGCAGTCAGGTTTATGTAACAGTGTGTGCGGCATTCAGGAGACTGCAAAGTACACATTATGTGTTCTCTGCTCTATGATACACACTCCTCACTGTTGAATGTTACATACTTATGGCCACTGCTCTCTTTATTCTGGACTATACGTTGCATAATCCTGACCACCGCACTCTGTACCATTGCTCACTTCACTATACATAACATAAGTAATTATATACTCCTGGCCAAAGTGTTCATTGTCAGATTACTTTGTCTGAGGCTAACTTCCTTAAAACAGCCAGGAACTACTAAGTGTTAGATTTCTGTATATATTATTCATGCATAAAAGTGTATATAATACCCCAATCATTTTCTAAAACTGAAACTCTAAGGTTTTTACGTGCCTGCGAAAGTCTCATTTGTGGAACAGTAATTTAAAAGAACCTATTTCTAGATGCTTTTATTAAACTCAGTTCTAGATAAAGTATGAACCCTCCCCATCCTCCTCTAACCCATCCTGAAGAGGTGCTCTTTTTATCTACTTTTTGAAGAAAGTTACACTCATCTAAGTCCACTATCCAGGATTCTCTCTGGAGCTGTTTCTATGTGCGGGGGACCACTAACCCAGCGTAACCCAACCCGTGCTCCTTCATGCTGGCAAATATCCAACCATGCCATTGCTCTGACGTCACTTCCACTTCTCTTCTGGATCCTAAGAGGCCCCCACTGAACAGCCAATAGGAAGTGCCCATTTCATGCAGGCAGTGGCATTGGATACCCAAAAAAAGGACCCCACCGGATGTAAACAGAAGCGAAGGCTCAAGACTGGTGCATCATGTGACTGCCGATTTAGGTGAGTAAAAAGAGCATTTAGCTAAGATCGGGGTTTGTGGCTTTGAAGTGTTTTTGTGCACTCTTTATTAGTATAATTTGCGGGCTTTTTTACAGTATGACATTGCATTGTCTTAAAAGTTTAATAAACTGTTGTACTAATGGCCAATACGCTTTAGTTTTCCTAAAGCTTTCAGATTTATTGTGGCTGCTACTTCTACCATTCAATTCAGACTAATTACCGCTAGTTAAAAAAAAAATTAGCCCTTGAATCTTTTTTTATTTTTATTTGAAATTTATCAGATTGGGGGGTCGCTGCTGTATTTAAAGCGACACTAAACTTAGAAGTTATTTTCATGATTTATTATATAAATAATAAATGACTGTGTACCTTATTTTGCCATAGATTTGGGAGCATTTAGAGCTAAACTGTTTTAATTTTTCAATCCACAATTTCTTGCCAGAGGGTGGCTACTTTTCTTCTCCACGTTCCCTCTGGGGGACCCCTGGCAAAGCACCTTGTCACCATGTCGATGAGGACATAGGCCTCTTCCCCACAACCCTGGCCCAGTGGTTGTGGGGGTCTGTGGGTAGGGGGGCTTATCTGAATCTGAATATTTTAAATAAACACACCATACTATTTGGAAAAAAAACACAACACAGGTTTTTGACAAGTTTTTTATTTAAAAATAAAAATGTCCATCAATGTAATCCCAAGGTCAATCATGTCATCCAGCGATGTAGATCCACGTCACTCACAATGGACAATTGCCGCCGACTTGCTGAAAGAAAAATAATACCCAACGCCCACTAACTCAACTCTCGCTACAAAATGACAGCTCTGCTCCTAATGTCAACAAAGGAGTGGAACAAGTTGTGATGTCATGACTCGCTCCGCCCCTATGTTGACATTCAGGAGCAGAGTTGTTATTATGACAGCTCTGCTCCCAAATGTCAATAAAGCGGTGGAATAAGTCCCGTGACATCACGACTCACTTTGACATTCGGGCCAGAGCTGTCATTTTGCTGCAAGAGTACCGCAGATTCGGTTGTGTCGGCGGGCGTCGGGTATTTTTTCTTTCAGACGATGTGATTGACATTTGGAATACATTGATAAGTTTTTTATTTAAAAATAAAAATGTCCGTCAAAAACCTGTGTTGTGTTTTTTTTTCACTCTTTGACATTTGGATTACATTGTTGGACATTTTTTTTTCAAAGAGTGAAAAAAAAACACAACAGGTTTTTGACAAAATAAAGGACTGTTGTTACGGTGTTGTGTGTTTTACAATTTTTCTGTATTTGGTGAATGAGTAAGGATAACAACTACCCCTTACTTATTCACAAGGGGGGCGGAATCAGGGTGTCCCCTTTATGAAAGGGGCACCCAGATTCCTATAAGCCCCCCTGCACACAGTCCCCCACAACCACCGGGCCAGGGTTGTGGGGGAGAGGCCCTTGTCCTCATCAACATGCATCTGAATATCTGCATATGCAGAAATTAATCCGAATTTCAATTCAAAACAAAATTAATCGCACATGTCTACTCCCCATAGACTTCAATATGGTTTGCTGATTTCAAGCAGGATTTGATGTCCCTCTAGACCAGGGGTAGGAAACCTTGGCTCTCCAGCTGTGCTGAAACTACAAATCCCATAAGTCATTGCAAGCCACAAGCAATGCTCCCAGAGGTGAAGCATGATGGGATTTGTAGTTTCAGCACAGCTGGAGAGCCAAGGTTGCCTACCCCTGCTCTAGACTAGGGATGGTCCACCTGTTCGATTAGAAGACGAGTTCTAATCGAACATCGGCTGTTTGAGCGTTCAGCGAACGCCGAACTTTATGGGATGTTCGTGGCCTGTATGACCGTGCAATGTCCCATAAGGCAAAGCACCATTCGAAGCTCTAATTGGTTAAAGTCTTGCACCTGACCACAGGTCAGGTGCAACACTTTGCCATCATCTGATAGGCGAGCCATGATTGGGCAAACTACACAATTGGCCGGAGCTAGCTGTCACTGCTTTCCACCCAATTGTTTATGTTTTGCCAGCATCTGTCAAAATGCCATTATGTGGCGGGAGAGGACGGGACGGCGGCTGGTGTTTTTTGTTAAATTATCTCTATTTATTTTTTATTGTTTTATTTTTTATTTCGTCGTCTTTGTGGACAACGCTGGATGCCGTAATTGACCTTGGATTACGTCGGTGGATCCATTTTTTGGGGGGGTTTATTTTAAATAAAAGACTTGTCAAAAGCATGTCTTTTGTTTTTTTTTCTCAAAAGTCTGGACTTTTTCATAACTATTTTATTTAACCCTTTAGTGAATGGGTAGGGGTACAAGTACCCCTTACTTATTCACAAGGGAGGAGGAGGTACCCCGATGCAAATAAGCCCCCTTGTCCGCAGACCCCTATAACCACCGAGTCAGGGTTGTGGGGACGAGGCCCTTGTCCCCATCGGCACGGGGACAAGGTGCTTTTCCAGGGGTGATCCTGGAAAAGCACCCTCCCAGTGCCGAGGGCATGTGGCCTGTTGTGGGAGGGAGGGGGCGCTCGCTCGCCCCCCCTTTCCGACCCGGCCAGGCCATATGCTCGGATCAAGGGTCTGGTATGGAATTTTAGGGGGGACCCCATGGTTTTCCCCCCATGTTTGGGGGTGTGGTTCCTCCTTAAAATTCCTACCAGACCTTAAGGGCCTGGTATGACTTTAAGGGGGAACCCCACACACTTCTTTTTGTACACGGGGTCCCTCCTAAATATTCCTACCAGACCTTAAGGGTCTTGTATGACTTTTAGGGGGAACCCTACGCTTCTTTAAAAAAAAAAAATGGTCCCTCCTAACATTCCTACCAGACTTTTCTTTAGAAATGTTTTGCTGCAGCAGGTTCTATACATTGTACAGATGCGCCACTTCCTGTCCCCCAGGGCAGTACCCCGATCCCAATACACTTTTTATGGCCAAAAATTTGCATATAAGCCCTCTTAAAGGGGACAATCATTTTCGAAAGTTCGGCCCCCATTGACTTGCATTAGGTTTGAGTTCGTATACGAACTTTTCGGGTGTTCGAATACGAACCAAACACTGGGGTGTTCGGCCCATCACTACTCTAGAACCTTACCTGCTACACTGTCCGTGAATCTAACCTCTCATCCCTATGTGTAACTCATTCCATAACTCTTTTCATGTGGATTCACCACACTGTATCATGGTAATAAGAACTATTACCATTACAAACTATGGTGAATACATGAGAAATGGCTCTTGGGTTGGTAATTTAAGGTACAGCTGGTCTGTTTCCTTTTGCTTTTTAGTTGGCTGAGATTTATTATGAATCTAACAATCAGATATTGAGCCTGGTATACTAAAATGAAATATCAACTCCGAGCACAAAAAACATCCTGGTTTAAACGAGTTTCACACTCTATTCCCTCAAATGCTTCCATGGTCTGGAATTTCCATTTGATTGCTATGATTGCATACATTTGGCTATAAATATTCATGATCAAATCTTAAAAAAAAACAGACCATAACATGTTAAGAGCATACATTCTTCCATAATAAACAATTTTAGAAAAATATTATATAAATAATATAAGCAATATTTGAATAGGAAAAAATGTTCTGAAGTCATGAAATGAATGCAAAATGTAACAAATTGGATATTTACTTACCTGCCTAGCAATATATATTCAACATTATCTGCACTGTAATAATACAAAGGTCACTAAACGAACTACTGTTACAGTTGCAATATCTGTATAGAAGTAGCTGCAGAACTGCTCTCAATGTACAACCTAAACCCACAAGTACTTACAATGCAAATTTATTAACTTTTTGAATTACATTTTGTTCAATATCAACAATGGAGATAATCTCAAAGGAAGCCATGTACATGCTTATTACTACATTTTGTCAGTAACTGAGGTTTATTATTAAATAGAAGAATAATGAAAAATTACCAATAATACCACTTATGTTTATTTTTGTGTAAGTTTAAATTCATATCAAATGTATATAACTATATTTAAAAAACACAGAATAAAAAACTGAAGCTCTAAAAATAATATAATAATGATGTTAAAGCAGAACTCCAGTTATTCCCCACCACAGTTATTTCTTCAGCACTACCCAAGCCCCCAAGCCTCTTCAGGTCTTTTTTTAATTAAAATAATGCCCTATACATACCCTTTACCTCCAGTCTTCAGTCATGGGAGCTCACTCTTCTTCCTTGGCAGTGGTATTCCTCCTAGACTAAACCACACTTATGACATGTGTGCACCACTTAGTCCTGATTACTGTTAGCCCAGTTTGCGTGATGACACACCTCTAGAGGGGTCTGACAATGCCAGCCTGGACACACAGGAAATCATGTGATTGTTGTTCTGACCAAAAAACACTGGCAGTACTGGACCAAAGGAAAGCGGGGGACAGCGCTGGAAAGTAGAAAATTGCCTTTTATTTTAAATGCAGGATGTGGGATTAAAAACATGGAATTCTGCTTTAAAGTTGTCCTTAGTGAGGGCAAATCTCATTCTATCCAAAACTACCTGTTCTGGGGATTATCTTTTTACCAGAGACCAAGTGAGGGAAAATCATCAACCGTTACACAGACAGCAATAAAAAGATGGCGGTGGTTCTAGTATTCCCTGCTTAACTTAAAAAAACATGTTCCTTCTATCTGTGTTTGCTGTTAGAGATATGTCTCCTCACTTCCTATCCTGCGGGCAATCTTTTTACCGGATAGGAAGTGAAGAAACCTAATCAACAAAGTATCCAACAGCTGTAAAACCTGACAGTAGCTTTAATCCTTCCCTCTTCTATCCAAAGTCCAAAATCCACAAACAGTTTGGGCCATATGTATATTTGAACAGCTGATTGTTAAAAAACTGAGAGGGAAATTTATCAAAACTGGAGCAGATGTGCATAACAACCAATCAGCTTCTCTCTTAACTGGACAAACTGAAGAGTTGAAAATGATGAAGTTGATTGGTTGCCATCAACATCTGCTCCAGTTTTTGTCTGCTCCAGTTTTGATAAATTCAGTTTTAGAAGATACATTCGTTTGTAGCTGCATTAGAAGTGTGAAATATTTACAAATTTTTTCATTGCTTTCTTCATGTCTTTGTTTCTTAGGGTGTATATGATTGGGTTTAGTGCTCGGGTTATCACAGTAAAGAGAACAGCAGCAGCTCGATCTTGTTCCAAAGAATCTTGTGTGGAAGGTCGTAAATATGTAAATATTGCTGTTCCATACAAGAGAAATACAACAGTAAGATGAGCACTGCAGGTGGAGAATGCATGTTTTCGACCTTCTGCTGTCTGTATTTTAAGGAGGAATTTGCTAATAAAGAGATAGGAGAGAAGAGTTAATAGCAGAGTGGTTGTGGCCAGTGTTCCAGTGACCCTTGTGAGAAGCTTTAGGTTAAGAGATGTGTCGGCGGACGCCAACTTCAACACAGGTTTAATGTCACAGAAGAAATGATTCACCAGGTTTGGCCCACAAAATGGTAGCTTTGCAGTCATCACGGTGTGTAGGAGAGAGTGGAAATATCCTGTCATCCAAGAACCTAAGGCCAAATGTCGACAAAGTTTACTATTCATAATATTGTGGAACAAAAAACAAACGTGAGGGACTAAGTGAGGGAAGCAAGAGGAGATGGATCACTTACTTCAAAGTGGGTCTCGGGACCGGATGGATGTGGAACAGTGAAGGAAATCGTGGAGTCCAACGTGGTGCAATCAGTGAAGGTTAGTGTGTTGCCTTGGGTAGCTCATCACGGGAAAAATAAGAAGAGAGGGGTGGAAATAAACGGACCTAGTTTGGGGTCTTGTTTTAATATGAATATTATATTCATAATATTGTAATAACGCAAAGGATTTCCTATGGCCACATAGCGGTCGTAAGACATTGCTGTGAGTAGCATAACTTCTGTGCTACCAAGGAAATGGAAGAAGAGATACAACCAGCAAAAGAAATGACCTTATAACAGGAAAAGAAATCAGCCAGCATCTTGGGAACGGTCACAGAGGAATAACAAATGTCAAGTAATGACAAATTCCACAAAAAATAGTACATAGGAGTATGCAGGCTTGGATCGTGAATGGTTACAACCATGATAGAAAGGTTTCCTATAAGGTTTATAATGAGGATCACCTGAAGCTTTACTATGTCAGTTAAGCCAAGCAAAGCAAAATAAGTAATTGATGTACAATTTTCCAACATAATTTGACTTTCGTTACCTGCAGTAAATAATAAAGATAACACATTCAGTTAACAATGCAACTGATTTTGTGTAGGCATTAATACAATTATTTCTGTTACACAGGAATATGTTGACAGAATATCCTGGGAGGAATTTTTTATTATTTCCCATTATCATAAAAACTTTCCTTAGATTTGTCGACTTATTTGCAATACTGAAAATCTAAGGCAGGTGTGAAAAAATGCTGTAAAGTAAGAATGCTTTCAGAAATCTAAGTGTTAATAGTTTCTTTCTATCAATGAACAAAATGGAAAGTAAATGGACAGTAGATAAATCCAAATCATATCAATATTTGGTGTGGCCACCCTTTGCTTTAAAAACAGCATGAATTCTAGGTACACTTCCATGCAGTTTTTGAAGAAACTTGGCAGGTAGGTTGTTCCAAATATCTTGGAGAACTAACCACAGCTTTTCTGGGGATATAGGCTGCCTCAAAACCTTCTGTCTCTTCATGTAATTCCAGACAGACTTAATGATGTTGAGATCAAGGCTCTGTGGGGACCAAGCCATCACTTCCAAGACTCCTTGTTCTTCTTTATGCTGAAGATAGTTCTGAATGACATTGGTTGTATGTTTGGGGCCGTTGTCCTGCTGCAGAGTAAATTTGGCTGTATGTTTGGGGTTGTTGTCCTGCTGCAGAGTACATTTGAGGCCAATCACACGCCTCCCTAATGGTATGGCATGATGGATAAGTATCTGCTTGTACTTCTCAGCATTGAGCACACCATTGATCCTGACCAAATCTCCAACTTCATTGGCAGTAATGCAGCCTCAGACTTGCAAGGAACCTCCAACGTGCTTCACGGTTGCTGCAGACACTCATTATTGTCCCGTTTTTCAGTCTGTCGGCGAACAAACTGCCTCCTGCTACAGCCAAATATTTAAAATTTTGACACATCAGTCCAGAGCACCTGCTGCCATTTTTCTGTGGCCTTGCAGCCAAAATGCCATGTCTCAGACGTGGAAATAAGGCTAAGCAACTCAACTATGCAAAAAACATAGGAACTGGTGTGCAGAAAAATGGCAGCAGGTGCTCTTGACTAATAAGTCAAAATGTGAAATACTTGGCTCATCAGTCAAGGAGGCAGTTTATTCATCGCTGGGGCGCGGTACAATAATGGGTGTCTACAGCAATAGTGAAGCATGGCGGAGGTTCCTTGCAAATCTGGGGCTGCATTTATGCCAATGGAGTTGGAGATTTGATCGGGATCAATGGTGTCTTCAATGCTGAGAAATACAAGCAAATACTTGTCCTGAAGCAGAACAAATTTGGGGCAAATCACACTCTTCCCCGAGGTTGATGGATAACGACCCCAAACATACAGCCAATGTCATACAGAACTATCTTCAGGGTAAAGAAGAACAAGGAGTCCTGGAAGTGATGGTTTGGCCGTCACATATCCCTGATCTCAACATCATTGAGTCTGTCTGGGATTACATGAAGAGAGAGAAGGATTTGAGGCAGCCTACATCCCCAGAAGAGCTGTGGTTAGTTCTATAAGATATTTGAACAACTTACCTGCCTAGTTCCTTTAAAAACTATGTGCAAATGTACCTAGAAGAATTGATGTGGTTTTGAAGACAGGGTGGTCACACCACATATTGATGTGCTTTGGATTTCTCTACTGTTCATGTACTTTTTTTTTTTTTATCCATGGAACAAAATGGTAAACTATTAACACTTTGATTTCTAAAAGCATTCTTACTTTACAGCATTTTTTCACACCTGCCTAAAACCTTTGCACAGTACGGTATTCTTGTTGGGAGTCCCCAACAAATATAAAAATATAATTCTACTACCTTAATAGCTTATCGAGCTAGTTTTGGGTGAGATTACCCTATATCCCCTCTTTATAATAAATGCAGTAATGTTAGGCATGCAGCCATTAAGGGTGGCAGTTTTACATTTTATAAAGAAGTTGTCTAAAAAGGCAAATAGCCTTTTGTGCTACAGTAAGTCCTGCTTACTGTTCAGCTGCTTTATTTGGTGGGCTAAGGAGACATTGCGCAGCAACAGTTGGGATGGTTTACTAAATGCAACTGAGAATGTTTACTAAATAACTGAAGTGAATATTCACAAAATGTATTCAGTTATGTGAAGCAAGTTTGAGTTCACTTTACTTATTTCCGTTTCACAAAACTGGTTATTCAAACAGGAGTTTACGTTTCACATGATTGTAAAACTGAAGTGAATATTCACACAAATTATTCAGTTAATTATTTCAAATCCTTTAGTAAATCAGCTTCAGGGTGTCTATAGAACTTTAAACTTCTTATCTCCCTAAGGAAGTTCTGGTCATTGGATGAGCAAAATTGAGAGTTGCCTGTTTCCTCAAATATCGGTTAAAATTGGAGACATAAGTAATTGTGGAAGGCAATGCTGTGGGTTTTCTTTTACGGTGCAATGGGCTTTAAATTGCTTGTTAAGAATGCTGCTCTTTACGTATGGGCTAGGATAGTTGGGATAGTAGTCTTATTAGATTACAACAGTAGGCAAATAAAAAATACAAAACACAGAAACCCCCAAAACAGAAGAACACTAAATCAAGTAAACGTAATCCATTAAATACACCCCCCAAACATTTTTTTGCACGTAAGCAGCTAAATCATTTGATTTTACCATTAGTGAAAGTTTGCCAAACCAGAAACCATAATTTAGTAATTTCTAATTTCACAACATCAGTTTCTATCAAGTCACTCTATCATCCCTATTTTTGCCTTATAAACCTTTTGAGGGTGCTGCAGTTACTCTGCTCTGTTCAAAATTCTTTGAAACAACTTTAACTGTGTTTCAGGTAAAGTTGTAACACAAAAGTTAGGATTCTTAGAAAACACAAAAACATAGAAATTAAACAGTTAAATGCAACCTTACAATGTATTTACCTTGGTTGTAGCCTCATAATAATGATAGTAAATCAATAATATTTGTATTTTGCAGTTAACAAATATTATTCACACCTTAATATTTGTATTTTGCAATTAACAAATATTATTCACACCTTACAATGTCACAGATATTCACTGATTGTTTCACACTACAAACCCTTTTTGTAGCCTTCATAAATGTAATAAAAAAAAAAATCATAGTGGGTGTCACAGTGTCCTAGGGTATTCTTCAAAAACACAATTGCAAAAAATAATTGAACAATCTTACTCATACTCTAGGGCTAATGAACATTTTCGAGGCCGTAGATAAGATTTAAGTATTATTACATTTCTCATAGGTATGGTACACATTTGTTATAGGAATGTACTGTAGATTTAAATACACACTTATGCACATACTGGGATTGATACTAATTAAATGCTATAGTCCAAAATACATTTATTTTGGTAATCAATTTTTTTCTAGTGCCTCACAAAAACGGCCAGGTGCTGGCCTATTTTTCCCATGAATTTGCTGCATTTAAATGTCTTCTAATAAACAAATCTATTTCTAGACTAACAACATTTTAGTCATAAATACCCTTGTTCATTGTAGTTTTATAACTCTCTAGAGTCTCTCCCATCCTCTGGAATTCTTTACCCCAACCTGTCCCTCTGTCGCCCACCTTGACTGCCTTTAGGCATTCCCTAAAGACTCATCTCTTCAGGGAAGCCAATCCCACCTCAACCTAACTGCTCAACCCACACGTTCTCAAACAATTCATCCCCACACAGCTCCCTTCTTATGTATCACTTTCCCCTCCCTTTTAGATTGTAAGCCCTCAGGGGCAGGGCCCTCCTTACCATCTTGTCTTGATTTGTATTGTGATTGTAATGTCTTCCCTATATTGTTTTTTGATAAATTATTTCGATTTATTGGATTTTTCCGGTGTTATACATGAAACACAGTACAATTACATGGCATGGATTGTCAGTGCAGTCGGTACAAAATAGAATTATTGAGTCAAAGTCCCATTTTAGGAGACAAATAGTAACAAGGGGAAAGACAACGACATGAAAAAAAGGGGGGAGGGGTTGGAGGGGGCCCAGGCAGGGTGGGGAAAAGGGGGGTTTGAACTTGCTCTAGGGCATAGTAGTGGTAACATTCGCGAAAGAAGTAGGTACAAGTGTTATGCGGTTTTGCACAATTTCACAATTTACATGCGGTTTTGCACAATTTCACAATTTACATTTTGTTCTGAGTGTTGTCCCATGCATATTTCCAGGTAGATGTATCAGGTATAGAACCTACAACTGTAAGTGGTACCTCACCAGGAGCCGCCCGCTTAAATCCACAAGGGTGGGCCACTCATCCCGGTTAAGCACCTAAGGTCACTTCTCAGGGTCAAGCAAGTGAGATTGATAGGTATCAGAGTCCCGGAAGGCCAAACAACATGCCCATTTCCTATAAAAAGTATAGTTTGAGTCCTTGTCAGTGTACATTAGTTCCTCCAACAATCTGATGCTATCCACTTTTCGGAACCAATCCTGCATGGAGGGGACATTTGCGGATCTCCAGTATCTCGGTATGAGAGATTTGCCCGCATTCAATAGGGTTGGGACTATTGATTTCTTGTATGATTACAGGGAGTCAAGGTGAGGTGGACTGAGCCACCCAAGGATCTCTCGGGAGCTGCTCACCACTGATTGGTTCTCCAGATCATTCACCACGTGTCTAAAAAGGTATGATTAATAGACATGTGCACTGCCCAAAAATTCGTTTAGTTTCGTTTCATTTTAAATTCGGATTTGTGTTATTTCGTTTTTCGGGATTCGGGTGTGAAAGTCAATTCGGATTCGGAATTCGGATTCGGACGAAATTCGGTAGCGGTAGTTCGTTCGACCGTTCGTTTAGTTTTCGTTTCTTATTTGTTTCGTTCATCCGTTAGTTCGTTTGCAGCAAAGTGGCATTTGAGGGGGAAAATGTTTTTCTCCTTTTGCTCCAACGAACGAAACGAATAAGAAATGGAAACGAACGGTCGAACGAACTACCGCATTTCGGAAACGGACATTCGGATTCGTTTGCATTCGTTATATCTGTAATTCGGAATTCGGATACATCCGAATGTCCGAATTTCCGAAAATTCGTCCGAATTTCGATTCGGAACGAAACGAATCGCACATGTCTAATGATTAACGGACATTCCCACCAAATATGAGCAAAGGAGCCTGGGTTCCTGCATGACCGCCAGCTATGGGGATCAAGGAGAGGGTCGATTTCGTGCAACTTGGTAGGGACATAGTACCACACGAGATAATAGTATGTAATTAGTTTCTAACATTGGGACATCTATCCATGAGGTCGTAACCAGGGCCATTACACGAGATCTTCCCTCAGGGGTAAGAGTTCTGTGTAAGTCTGTCTCCCATTTGCGTATGAACGGCGGGGGCGAGTCGTGTTCCTCGCTCTATAGAAGTAAGAGAGGCAGTGAGTGGGCACAGATTTGGAGCTTGGAATGGATTCAACGAAAGTGAAGTCTCGGGGCTCTCTTAGTGGTTTTGGGAGTGAGCCTATGAAATGGGACAGCTGGCGGTGTTTCCAGGAATCCAGGGGTATCCTGCCCCATTTGGCTCTCAGAGTCATGAGCGGTGTTATGGAGGTACAATAGAATATTGTACCTCCATAATAGACAATAAAAATGGAATTCAAAATGATGGTAAAGGAATTGTTTCGAAAGCTGTAAACAAGAGGACTCAAGAGTGGAGTCAGAACTGAGTGGTGGATGGCTGATGCCAAGTCATACTCTGGAGAATAACTCTGGTGAAGCTGTATGTACATAAAGGCAACACTTCCATAGAAAACAAGTGACATAATTAGGTGAGACACACAAGTAGAGAATGCTTTTTTCCGTTCCCACGATGTTTTCATGTTCAATATGACAAACAATATATAAAAAAACAATAAAAATGGAATTCAAAATGATGGTAAAGGAACTAACAGATAAATCCATTGACACATCAAGATTACTACTGGAACAATCAAGTGTCAACAATGGAGCTGCATCACAGAAAATATGCTCAACAATATTGAGTCCACAGAAAGGTAATCTGTCAGAAGATAATTTTTCCGTGATTAAAAATGCATCAAAAGAGTACATTTGCAAAAAACAATAATCAAAAGAAATGTATGCCTTTCCTTTTAGGAATAGGACGAGCAGTGTTGGGTAGACTGTCAGTGGTTGAGATATGCATTGTCATGACAGAGTACCAATAAAAAATGTACATAGGTGTATGAAGGTGAGAATCAAAAATAATCACTAGCATAACTACTGCATTTCCACAAGTGATAAAAATAAAGAGCAGAATAAACAGCAGAAAAATTAGCTTGTTGTTGTATTCGTTGGTAATATCTGTGAATCCTACTATGACAAATTAGCTAACAGACTGATTATTAATCATTGTATTGGCAATAGTTTTTGCAAGAATGATAAATTTAGTATTAAATAATATCCAAATAAAATTATGAAATGTTTTGGAAACACTCTTACACACAGTGTAGACTAATTACACTTACAGATAAACCGCTAAACCGCCAAATCAGATTGTTATGTAATACATTGCTTTCTATCATTATAAAAGAGGTAGCCGTGTATTGACATAGAAATTATTCTACATGCCTAGGGAAAATACTGCCATATAATTAGTTGCAGCTATCGAAACTTTACCTGCATTCCAAAAATATCACCACAAATGTAGATATAGGGTTAATCAATACAATTAATACAGTTAATATAACTTAGGGGTCTGTTTGCAAATGTTTTTACACAAGGTTCACACAACTTTCACCTAAGATTTACCTGCTATTAGCTATGGCATTCACCCATTACCTCCTTTCAATTAGTAGCAGGGTGGGCCTGAGGGGGGACTAGGCTCTGAGTTCTTCATCAGGCTCTGCCCCACTGTCAGTATCAATGGATGCTAAGAGGCTATTGGCAACACAGCCAACAGAGTTTTAGCACTCAATGACTCATCCCCAGCCCCATTCAGCTGCCGGCAGGGAGATTCTAGGGCTGACAACTTAATGTAAACAAAATTGTGGGGGACGTTGGCTAACATCATTACCCAAACATGGCTATGGCCATATTTTCTAGATTAGATTACTACCAGTTCTTTCTTCTGTAAACTAGCGGTAATTCTTTTTGAATTTTGTCATAGCCATAACAAAATATTTTTAAAGTGGTGCTATTAAGAACCATTTGAATCTGTCACAAGTGTCGGATAAGCTACCTAAACTGGTAACAGGGCTTTTCTGAATTAGGAGCAGGACCTTTTAACCCTTTTGCTGCCACTGATGTATCTCATATGTCGCTGGCAGCGGGCCCTTAAACAGACTCCCAGTGACTATAGCCACCGGAACTCTGTTTACATATGTAAAGCCGACTGTCTGCCTTCTAAATCC